>NW_015552601.1:207708-231987 GCF_001515605.1 Sinocyclocheilus anshuiensis | reverse complement strand
TATATAATATTTCACAATATTTTACTGTGTGTTTCATTAAATAAATGCAGCCTTGGTGAGCAGAAGAGACGTCTTTCAAAAATATTAAAAAAAATACGACCCCAAACTTTTGAACAATAATGTATTTTGTTTATCTTCCTCAAATTGACTAAAAGAGTCTTTAACAGAACCATTAATGGTTCTAAATCAGAACCAGAATCATCATATTCCTCATGATTCCAGCATGTTTATGTGAAACTCCTGCAGTGTTTAAAATGCAGTGACTGTACCTGCTCCATGAAGCCTGGCCTCTAGGTACAACATTTTTAATCAGGAACTGTCAAGTGCATTTGATTAACATTAATGTGTCACATGGGTCGGCCCCCTGCCATATGTATGCAGATTCACAGAGGGTCCGAGCGGCCCCAGCCGCGCTCCGGCACATTCATCACTGTCACGTTGTGTTAGTTGTGTGTGTGTGTGTCGGAGACAGCAGTGGGTCTGATGAAGATCACGTTTGCCGTCCCTCGCCCTCCTTTACGTGCTTAAGACAATGCAGTGAGGTCTGATAATACTACGGTAATACTGGGATGAGCTCTCACCTTTACTCACCATGACCTGGATATTAATATTTCGCTTAAGGAAGAAATGTCTTTTGTCTTGAATGCAGTTGCCTTATCATGTGCAGTTGAGATTGCATTTATTGGATAATTCAAAAATTTTGTAATTATAAACTTTGACAGCAGTTGATTGGAGCATGAAAAGTGGGCGTGTCCAACCAGATTGGAGGAGAGGATTTAAAAAATAAGAGGGGTTGATGTCCGACCAGTATCTTTGATATACTATTGTAATTTTTTTGCTATTATTTTGAATTAGATTTTATTTTTATATATATATTTTTTTGAATGACAGTATTTTCTAAGTCATTTAATTTGAATATTAATAAAAAAAAATTTATTGACAAAAATATATTAAAAAAACTTATTTTGTGTCTCAGTTTTGTTTAAAGTTGGCGTTGAAAAATAAAATTTGAAAATAAGCCTTAAAATAGTAATTAGTAAAAGTGTTAGTAATTTGGAAAGTTTTAGTAATTTTTCTTTTGTCATTTTAATTAGTTTTTTAATTGCACTAATTAATCCTGTAAAGCCTGGCATGGAAAAAAAAAAAAAAAAAAAACGGTTTATCAGTAAAGGTTTGATTTTGTTGCTCATTTAGAGGCCTTAGAAAATATGATTTAATTAATATTAAATCATATTTTAAATATTATTAATAAAATAGTAAATGTTATCAACAATATTAATAATACAACCTTAATTAATAAAATATTTGTATTTATTGAAGTACTTAAGTACCATGTAAATGCTATGGTATATGAATAGAGTAATCATACAGTACTATGGTATTATAATTTTTCCACCAGAGTCCCGTATTCATATTTCTATGCTTTTTCATTTCTATATATTTTGTGATTACTAAGATTTTTTTTAAGAGAACCCTTTACGAAGAATTTGTAGGCAATTAAATATTTCAGATTTTTAAGATTTTAACAGTGTACCATAACTATAAAAGTTCTATCTTTCCATGACTTTACTAATGTCTATGAATTTTCCAGTTCTTGAAATTGCCTGATATTCACAGGTTCTTCATGATCAACGTGATTCTGAGGCTAGGAGACATCCCATCTCTATTTCAGGATATGGTTATTGTCAGTAAGTGTTTGGCACCTCAGGATCAATGTGTAAGTGTAAAGTACTCTTGGCACGATGTCATGACGACCAGCTACACATTAAAGCCCATAATCTGTAAACTCATTAAAAACGAGAGCAGCAATCTGAAGCAGAGCTGCAGCTGCAGCTGCTGCGGTGCTCGTGAATCCTCTGTGTGTCTGCGCTAAACCTGCAATGAAACGCATGCAACAGACCGCCTCCGGCCGGATCACGGCTCAGGGAGGGCCTGAACTGCGCTTTCTTAAATTGCCCTGTGGAGAATAAATGGGCATGTTTGAGAAATCAGTGGCAACACCTTTTTATTGCAGCCCAATCCCACCCTCCACCTCCCCTAACCGCAGAGCTCAGGGAACCGTTGCCATGGCGATCCGGTATTCCGACTAATGTATGGATGTGGAAGTAGAATTCCTGGAGACAGTCAGGAGCTCAGAGGAGCTCTTGTGCTACAGCTCTCTTACAAACCAGTCTGAGCTCAGATCTCAGAACTTACAAAACAACCAGCGTTGAAAACAGTATTTTCTAAGTCATTTAATTTTAATGTCAACTTAAAAAAATAACTAAGTTTTAGTAATTTTGCGTTTTTGTCATTCATTGGTTTAATGCTGTTGCCAAAGTATCAGATTTATTAGTGTGAATATATATAATTCCTAAAATAACTAAGGGGCCGTTTACACGACAACGTTTTCAGCCAAAAACGGGAAACTTTTTATGCGTTTTGCCTGTTTGTTTACACGACAGCGGCATTTTGGGGACTGAAAACGCGTATTTTTGAAAACGGGTTTCAAAGTTCAAGTTTTTGAAAACGCCACCTTTATCGTTTCCGTGTAAACACCCAAAACAGGAATCTTTGAAAACGGTGACGTCATGCGCGTGCGTAGTACGTGTTAGGTATATAGACACGTGCAGTACGTGTAGCAACAGGTACTGTTTACTAACAAGGTGACAGCGCCAACTACTGGCCTGGCATACGTAATACAGCGTTTTTGGCGTTTTCGCGGATGTGTAAACGCAAATCGTTTTGAAAACGCTGTCGTGTATACGTGAAACTTTTTAAAAACGCAAGGGGAAAACTTTACGTTTTTGACTACATCGTTGTCGTGTAAACGTAGCCTAAAACTAAACCTTAAAAATAAAACTTACAATTATATACACGTTTTACTAATATTTTTACTAAAATTAAAATGAAAACCTCTAAAAATAAGAACTAAGAAAAATTAACAAAAAAATATAATCGTGTATATCAATGATTCTAAAATATCACTGCGGTGTATTATAAAAACAATATGATAAAACTACCAATGTTCATTAACTAAATCATTAATTACATCAACTGTTCCAACCATGAAATAAGTTAATTATCCTAACTGTAAACTACTGTACTGCTTTCTAGTAAATTATTATACGGAATAAAGAACAAATACTCTTCTAGAACACAGAAGCGCATCAATATACAGTTCAACTGATGTGCAACTGGCCATCATAAAACTCATTTGAACTCTAAAGCCTCGTTTGAAGCTCTTGGCAGAATTGATCATATTACTAATCTGCTTTGCATAATGCATCAGAACATCCCTTACTTGTAAAACTAACACACAGACTCCTGTGCAGTGTTGCTTTATTTTACAGTGTTTAAACGAGGCTAATGTTTTATCAAGAGTTTATAAGTGTTTAATGTGGAAGCTGCATAAATGTGATGATCTCACGCTCCAGCATTAGCTCAGCAGATCTGATCTGTGATACATCAAGCAATTAAATATTAATAGAGCATCTAAAGCGTCCTCTAGGTAAAACACACACAGGATCGGGTTCTACGATGAATAATGGAGCGCAATCATCGCCGATTACTGACGGACCGCTCAAAGACTAAAGCAGCACAGTTTTGTCCAAGTGTTTACATTTTAATAGATGCTTTCAGGTCCATTTCTGTTCACAAATACATTTGATTGATTACACTGACAGCAATGAAATGTTAAAAGTGCAAATGCGGACAAATCAAGAAACGTTCCCAGCACACGATGACGTGTTTTTCACCAACACAGAACACAACAAGCGACTTGATTGTCAATGATGATGCAAATCAATTAAAACACTAATTAAACGGATATGACTTCAACATACACAGAAATGACGTTTTTTCTGCCATATGGTCACAAATATCCGACGCACATATATGTACACACAAATGAACTATAGCTTCTATAATCTATTGTTGCTATACAGCTAAAATAATCTCTTATCTTTGAGTAACATTAAAGGAAAATGATTCATAAGACTAAAGCTTTTGTCTCTAATGTGTAGAGATGATTTGAAATCTATTCACTGATCGGGAGTAAAACTACGACAGCATATGAGGAACAGCAACTCTACAGCAATCTTTCTAATGAAGGTAATACTCGCAGTTCCCTATTTTTTGTGCACTATGAAATTACATCTTCAGTGTTTTAAAAACACATGCAAAATGACACCAGATATTCCGTGGAGTTAGTAAACGACATTTTCTTTTTGGGTTGAAGATCCCTGTTAGGAGTAATACACAAACGACATCTGAGTGAATCTCACGAAAACACATTCAGCTCACGCTTCACGCTAAAATCACAATGATATTTAAATAAAGAAAATAACGCCTATTTTCAGGAGCATTCAGATATTTTGCATTATTTTTTATTTGTATTATTATTTGCACAATTCTCATTATCGTACACTCGTTTTTTTGTAATTCTCATCACTTTGTGTAATACAGTAATTTTTGTTGTATTATAGTAAAAAGCGATATTTTTCTTTATTCAACACAAAGGCAGTACAACATAAATATTAGTGACATAATATTCATGACTTTATGCATGCATTACATTGAGAAATTGTTTAAAATGAACAATGTGCAAAAGGCAACAAAAAAAATCCTATTTTCATAAGCATTGAGATATTTTGCAGAGTTATTTGCATTATTCTTGCCAAGCATGCATTTTTCCCCACAATTCTCATTTTTGGTTATATTATAGTTTTAAAATTT
The DNA here is from genome assembly GCF_001515605.1 of Sinocyclocheilus anshuiensis. Taxonomy (NCBI): domain Eukaryota; kingdom Metazoa; phylum Chordata; class Actinopteri; order Cypriniformes; family Cyprinidae; genus Sinocyclocheilus; species Sinocyclocheilus anshuiensis. Next base: position 227,271 of record NW_015552601.1, on the reverse strand, counting down.
TTTATTTTTATTTTAATCAACAAATTAAAGGCAGTACAACATATACCACCATGTATAAAATTAAAAATTTTGCATTACATTAATGAGAAGTTGCATTTAAAAATGTGCTATGCACAATGTCACAGTGCAAAAAAAAAAGGTAAACATTATGAGAAGCATTAAGATATTTTGCATTATTTTTTAATTTGTATTATTTGCAAGCAACCATTTTTTCCCCACAATTCTCAGTACTGTAATGCATTGACATTGTACTATTTTTTCACATTACTTTCTGTGTAACAGCAATTTTTGTTGAATTAAAGTAAAAATGCTGGAAATTTTCTTAATTAAAATAAACAAAAATTAAAGGCAGTACAACAAATACCACCATGATGGATAAATGTTAATTAGTGACATTTTGCATTACATTAATGGGAGATTTTGTTTAAAATTTTTTATTTGTATTATTAACATTATTCCAGCCAAGCAAGCTGTTTTACTGTAATGCATTCAGATACTATTTCTTTGCTTTACAGTCATTTTTTTTGTATTATAGTAAACAAAATGCAGTAATTTTTCTTTATTTAAATCAACTAACAGGCAGTACAACAAATACCACCATGATGTATAAATATTCAGTGACATTTAAGCTTCAAATAACAAGAAATCATGTTTAAAAATGTGCTATGCACAAAATATCGAATCATCCTAAAAATAAACAATTTTCTCGCAAATCTATAATTCTCATACTTGACAGCTTTCGTGAGATTCACCCCTTCAGTGCTGAACACGACGTTCAGACGAGATACAACGTACAAACACTGATGTATTGCATAACACAGGTCATTTGCTGACGGCACGTAATCTACAGTGCACTCTGTGCCATAGTCTTAGAAATGGCTTCCTGGGTGACGCGCCTAAACCCAGAGATTCAAGTAGAGTTAAAGGATGTATTTCTGCGCATGGAATGTCAAAATTCACATACGAACCGTCACGACAGATGCCTTAAAGGGAGATCAGAGGACAAACATGCAGCTTTTGGAGTACAGCGGATCACTAGAGAGGCCCCGAGGCAGCCGGACAGGAAGTGACATGCCTGGAACGGGCGGTTTATTCTGATCTATAAAGTGCTGGTCATAAAGGATTGTAATAGACTGATAATGACTACTGATCTCAACCGGAGGCCGGTGTAGAGACGTCGGTCCGGTCTCAGTATGGGATCTGGTTCTGGTAGAACTGCAGTATGTCGTAGGTTTTGCTCCTGTATCAGAGAAACACAGAGTTTCACCATTAACGTTCACAATAAAACTCTTTCTTTGAATATTACGTGACAAGGTGATGTTTGTTACCTGCTACTGAGGAAACAGCGCTCGATGACTTTAATCATGAAGGCCGCGGCTTCCTTCTCACTCATGTTGGGGTTGAACCTTTGCCTGCCGAACAGGGTTATTATCGTAAAATTATTAGAAACATTTTTGTTCATTACTGAAATAAATACAATATAAATATTAGATAAAAAATTCAGAAAATAAATTAATCCTAAATAGTAATATTAAAATAAATAAATAAATAAAAATGGCAAAAGTACATTACAAAATTAGTAAAAAAAAAAAAATTCAACCAAAATTTAATTGAAAACTGAAAATGTAAAAATAAAAAAAAGTTAATTCAAAATATTAACAAAAATATAAATAATACAAAAACAACACTGATGTACAGCGATCAATGTTTCAGAGGAAGAAACGACAGATCAGAGCATTAAATTATGATTTAATATTCATTAACGGACTTCAGGAGTTTGATCGTCTGTCCTCTGAAGCACGGCAGCCCCGTGTCAAGCATCAAAGTCACCAGTGATATGACAGCATCCATGTATGGCCTGAAATAAATACATAAAACACACATAAAAGGGTTTTATAAAGCGCAAAAACAGGCATGAAACTTCAAATCTAATTCTAACCAGCTAGTGACAGAAAACCAGTGTTATTATAGTATCAATGTGATGCTATTATAGTTTTTATTCATATTTGAATTAAAATGAAATATTTTGTATGATATAATATTATTATTTATATTTTTAAATCTTATACTATAATTTATAATTATTTTAATTTAGTTGTTCTTGTCTTTTTATTAGTTTTTAATACGTTTAATACAGTTTTTTCAAATTCAATTTTGGTTAAACTAAATGAAAACAAAAAATGTTGTAGTAGAAATGTGGCAAGTAGTTGAAATAAAATAATTTCAAGCTTTCTTCATATTTGATTTAATTTCCATTAAATGTTTATGTTATTTCAAGTAATGAAAATTTTTTATGGCTTCAGTTTTAATTATATTTAACAATAATATCCCTGTAAAGAACAAACCCTATAACAAACCCTATGCAGTCTTAAAATATTGGGGCAGTCAGCAAGAGACAGAATCCGCTCACAGAGGGCAGCCAAAATCCTCCCAAATCTTTCCCAGACAGCCTCCTGTGTCCACACGTCTGACTCTCTGAGGATGCTGAAATATTGAAGAGCGGCCGTCTCACCTTACAGCCAGGTATCCGCGCACACACATCTCCATGAACCATTTAAAGGGAGCTGAATAAAAGTATTATTATTATTATTATTATTTTTATTTTTTTTTTTTTTTTTTTTTCAATTGTAATTAAAAACAAAACAAAACTTAATAATAAAAAATAAATAAATCAAAAATTGAAGTTAATTTAATAGTTATTTAATAATTAATTAAATAAATGTATTTATTTAAAGTTTAACTTGAGTTTTCATTGCAAGAATGGAATAATTAATGGGTTATAAGATGGAAATTTTCCTTGTTTGATGACCATTAGAAACATTAATATGTAGTGGACAAAAATAAAATAGATTAACACAAAATACATTTCACAATCATTTCACCTTTTTATTTTTAAATTAAACTTAAATTTGATATATATAATTATAATGAAATGTAAGTTCATGTAACATTTATTTAATAATTAAAAAATGTAATTAGTTTGAGTCTAATTTGAGTTTTTATTGCAAAATGAATTATGTTCTAGAGGACATTACAGAAATAAAATGTAAAAAAAATTAATATTAGTTGAAAAACCTAACACTAAATAAAAATTTGAAATGTTGCCTTCGCAACTAACTGAAATAAGTTTAAGGTGAAGCAAAAAAAAAAATGAAATAAATAAAAGCTAAAACTGAACTAAAACTAAAATAGAAATGAATTAAAACTAAAACGTAATATTTAAAAAGAAAGAAAAAAAAAACAAATAGGCAGAAGCACATAATAAATGACAAAAAAACGAACTAAAGTTAAAATAAAAATTTTAAATATAAAAATGAAAGCCAATTCAAAATATTAATAAAAATCTAAACAGAAAATAAAAGTATCATAAATATTATATTATAGTTTTTATTAATATTTTGAGCTTTTAATTTATATTTCATATTTAACATAACACTTGTGGTTGCCAATCATAAGAGGACATTTTCATATCTTAAATGTACAGTAGCAAAAACGGCTATACCAATAAAATGGTATGAAAAAAGGGAGGAAAATAGACAAATAATCGAAATCATGGCACCAGAAACCATGATTTTGGGGGAAAAATAAAATGCTACCTAAGAATGTGGCATCTTTAAGTTAAGCTGGTTTGGTTTAACCCAACTGACCGATGTGGATGAGATGGCCTTTGCTGTCCAGCATGATGTTGCCGTTGTGTCGGTCTTTGATTTGTAACAGGAAGAGCAGCAGACTGTATGCGGCCATACTGCGGATGAAGTTATAACGAGCCTTAGAGAGAGAGAAAGAGAAATTACACATGATGCTTAAGAAATAAAAGATCAGACACATCAGCTTTCTGTGCAACAACCAAAAATATCTGAAGCAAGTGTCTGTCACCTTCTGGAAGGCCAGCGTGGACTCGTCCCCGTACTGGTTCCTGAAGTATTCGTACATGCCAATGTCAGTCTGCCGGCCGAGCTGATCGCGGGACTTACAGTCCGGAATACATTCAATCACGCCACACTGAAAGAACCAAACAGGAAATCCAGGTAAGCAGAACTTCAGCATGAAGTCTGACAGGAAGCTGAAACGACACTCACTCCAGGAGCGGTGGCCACCACCCGGTACGGGAACACAAACAGGTCCAAACCCACCAGCTGGAAGATGTTCTTGAAGAGACCGATGATCTGGAGGGCGAGCATGTCCTGATACCAGAGAAACAAAATTAATAAATCCATTTAATGGTGAATATTAACTCAAAACACATCAAGGTCAAATTTCAACCCAAATTCAAAATACAAAAAAAAAAAGATGCTTTTAACTAAATTATTACATTTTATTACATTATTGTATATTATATATACATTACTGTAATGTTTTCAGATGTATTATTTTAAACTGAAAAAATATAATATAATATAATTTACATATCTGATGTAAAACAAATGGTAATTATGATTATATTTAAATTTAATCTAATTATTAACCACATTTTAACCAAAATTTAATTGACATTTTTGGAGTGAAATATAATACAGATGTAAAAGGTTTCATAACATGTATATATAATTAAAAAAATGCAAAAAATTGCAATAAATAAATATAATATTTTAAATATAATATTTCCCTTATAATATTTGAAATATTTCATATAACATTTTCATGAAATGATGTCATATATATATATTTGCATTATTTATTGAAATATTTAGCATTTTTTAATTATATATATACATGTTATGAAACCTTTTACGTCTGTATTATATTTCACTCCAAAAATGTCAATTCAATTTTGGTTAAAATGTGGTTAATAATTAGATTAAATTTAAATATAATCATAATGTCACTAAAATTATAATTTCCTTTTTTTGCAGTGAAATGTAATACTGATGTAAAATAAGATGTACATATAAATAAAAAAAAATGTAAAAACAAATATATGTGTGTATACATATACATATATATATTTATTTATATTCCCCCCCCATGAAAACTTATCCATGAAATAGTGTCAATGTACAAAATCTTAATGGTACTAAAAATTATAATTTCTTATTTCTTTCTTTAATTTTGCAGTGAAGCATGATACAGACTTTAGAGATTTCATAAGTATGTTTTCCATGATACTGACCTGTCTGCAATCATCGCCCACTTTAAAGATGGCCGCCTGCCAGCAGACCTTTTGAGCCGTCTCTGAATTCTCCTCACCTTCCTCCTGAGAGTCTGACGGGCAGCGCAGACCTGCAGACACACAGACAACGGGCCGCTTACAGTCATACAGAAACTGCATGTATTGATGGCGTATGAAAGGTCACGGACTCACCCTCTTTTTCAAGCTCACTGACTCCACACCTCTTCACTTTGAATTTCGCCAGATAAGGTGCTTTGGCAGCGCTGTAAAATCAGGCTAATGTTAATGAGCTCATAAATCACATGTGAAATGTAAACGGATAGCATGTGAACAGGTTTCTGGAGAGCGGTGATGTTTGGTGATACCTCTGCATGGGTGTTCCTGACTTATAGTCGATATCGAGGACGATCGCTTCTGGATTGCTTGGCAAATAGCATCCTGATTACAGGGTTAGAAAAATTAAACAGATAAAAAAAAAAAAAAAGACATAAATACCCAAAGTAATATGTGACCCTGGACCACAAAACCAGTCTTAAGTCACTGGGGCATATTTGTAGCAATAGCCAAAAAAACATTGTATGGGTCAAAATTATAGATTTTTCTTTTATGCCAAAAATCATTAGGATATTAAGTAGATCTTGTTCCATGAATATATTTTGTAAATTTCCTACCGTAAATATATCAAAACGTAATTTTTGATTAGTAATATGCATTGCTAAGGACTTCATTTGGACAACTTTAAAGGTGATTTTCTCAATATTTTGATTTTTTTGCACCCTCAGATTCCAGATTTTCAAATAGTTGTATCTCGGCCAAATATTGTCCTATCATAACAAACCATACATCAATGGAAATCTTATTTATTCAGCTTTCAGATTATGTATAAACCTCAATTTAAAAAAAATGGACCCTTATGACTGGTTTTGTGGTCCAGGGTCACATATTTTTAAAGCTTAGTTACTCTTATGACAAAATTGACCAATTGCTAACCTGGCTGAACTTTGATTTCTGACAGTGCCTTCAGACACGCTCTCTTCCTCTCATCTCCTTTAGGAACAGGCCTGGAAACAAGAACAGCATGCTTTCTGTTCTGTTCATTTTAGTACACTCAAAATATATTTTATGTAAAGAAAATGAAGCTTATCTTACTTATAATTTTATTATCTAGTTATAATAATACCTAAAAAAACAACAAAATAATGTAAATAACAAACATGTAATTTCTAATTTTGTGCCAAAATATGACCTGGACTCACCCTTTATTAAATAATTAACCCTTAATGAAATAATTTTTACATTAAATTTTAAACTAAAATGTTTGAAATTAAATTTCAAATGAAATTTGTTTAGAGATGGGCGATGATTTGGAACAGGCCTGGAAAACAAGAACAGCGGTACAGTTTCCAAAAACAAAGGCATTTCTGTGAACAGCAATGCAAAAAAAGCTCTAAATCATTTCATTTCCGATCCAAACAAATCGCTGCCTACTTAGACAACATTTTTAGGCATTAAAAGCACACTTCATATGTAAAAGCTGCTTTTTTTGTAGATATGTCAAGCTCTAGTTATAAAAATATTTTATTCGATAGAAATTGCTATTTGTGAGTAAAACATTTTTTAAACTTGCAATCACAAATGACTGGAAAAGTCATGACATGCAGGCATAAAAATACAATTAATTTTTTTTTGTAATGTTTCATTTGGACTTTTTATTTCAGAAGTGAGTTAAATTTGACATTTATGATTCAGTTAATTAGTTTTTTCAACAACTCCAAAACCTATTTTAATCAAATGTATATTTTAAAGGGGTCATATGATGCTGCTAAAAAGAACAAAGTAGTTTCGCTTTCACAATGAAAAAGCATCACACACCACGGCCTAGAGTGAGCGGAGGCCGGCGGCTAGTGTGAGCGGAGGTGTGCGGGCTTGAGAACGGCGCGGCCGGCGGATTCAACGAAGGAGCGGCCGGTGGGCTTGCGGCAACCACATGTGACGACCCCGGGCTGGACTCCGCTTCCTCCACGGTGAAAGCCGATCCGGCGATCCACAGCGCGAAGTTGATGTATTTCCTCAGCGACCAGCACGGATCAGCTCCAGGCATGACGAAGCAGATATCGTCCTCTTTTGGAAGACCAAACAAAGTAGTTTCGCTTTCACAACGAAACACAGCACCTTCACGACATGACGGCGGAGGCAACAACAATACTACAGCGAGAATAAAAGTTACGCCTTCTTTCTTTGCGTGAACATTTGGGCGGCATTATGCTAATATTTCCACATAGTGATGTAGACATGTGGGGGCGTGTTAGAACGAGCCGTTTTAGGTAGGCGTGGCTGACTCTTAACTTTTATAAAGAATATCTCTTTGGATTTGAGACTTTAGTCTTTGCAACTTTACTGATCTTCTTTATGCACCAAGAGCTTGTAACACTCCAAAGAGAAAGGAAAAATTGAAATCGCATCATATGACCCCCTTTAAGATGCGTCCTTGAGGTATAGCGCAATCCCAGAATGCACTGCAAAATCAGTAAATAAATAATGGCAGATGGAGTTGAAGGAAATTATATTTTAAAAATCTATTTCTAATAGCTCCTTTATGTAGTTCAATTTCAGTTAGGACGTCGCCTAGGAAATCAACTGCCTTTGTAGGCAGTCACTAGTGTTTGGAAGAGAGCTCAGATGTGCTGGAAATATCATTGAACATACTTGATAATGGCGGAGACGTTGGTGATCTTGTTGAAGAAGTCAAACTCGCGCTGGTAGAAGTCTTTAGCGGGGCCTGACAGAGAGTGTGTGATGTCCTCCACCATCTGCTCCAGAAGCTCACCGATGTCCGCTGAAGCACAACACAAACCCAGCACTCAATAAACACCTGGCCAATCTAATCTAATATCATTCTAAACCTAATGGGTTACCATAAATGTTTTACATGAGATTTTCTCTTCCTGCTTACATACACCGCTGTATGAACTGCCACTGGAACATGAAAAATGACTGACAGGCAGAGAGCCACCTCCCACTTTTGATTTCTAAACAGCATTAGCACAGGTGTCCATGTTCATGTTTCCATTGTACACAATAATCTCAGACTCCTTCTTATCAGTAAATTATGTTCGATTCCACACACTACCATTCAAACATTTCTGGTCAGTAATATTTTTTAAAATGTTTCTGAAACTCTCTTCTGCCTACAAAGGCTGCACTTATTTGATCAAAATCACAGTAAAAACAATAAATAAATAAATGTTTTCTATGTGAATATATATGTTCAAATGTAATTTATTCCTGCGATCAAAGCTGAATTTTCAGCATCATTACTCCAGTCTTCAGTGTCACATGATCTTCAGAAATCATTCTAATATGCTGATTTGCTGCTCAAGAAACATTTCTGATTATTATCAATGTTGAAAACAGTTGTGCTGCTTCCTATTTTTGTGGAATACATTTTTTTTTTTTTTAGGATTCTTTGATGAATAGAAAGTTCAAAAGAACAGCATTTATTTGAAGTAGAAATCATTCGTAACATTATAAATGCCACTTTTGATAAATTTTATGCATCCCTGATGTACAAAAGTAGCAATAAAACAAACCGTTGAACAATAACAGGGAGTATTCAGACTAATCGAACTACTAATTTAACTAACTGGACACATTCAGACTGAACTCGGCAGCAGGTTACGTACGATCTTTCTGATGGCCCTCCTCGTCCAGATAGATGTTGGTCTTCATGTTCCATATGAACTGATGAGCGAGGAGCTGGGACTTCTGTGCGGCCCACAGGATGTACTCGCGCACATAACCCATCTGTCAAAAACGCCCAGGGCTGTGTGAGTCAAATCAAACCACTGTCGTGTTAAGAAAAAGGGTTCAGCAAAGGTCACGGTTCACTCTTCCTCACCTTGTCATACCGCAGCGCTTGAACGATTTGAGGACTGTAAAACAAAATGGCATCCTGTAAGAGAAACACAAGTCAGAAATCACAGAAACATAATGGACAAAATGTATTCTCTTCCTCACATGCGGAATAAAGCAAGATGGGGATCGCTATTATGACACATTTGTGGAGTTTAAATCATAAACCCACCTCTCTTTGTGTTTCACAGAAGAAAGTAAGTCATACAGGTTTGAAACAATATGAGTGTCATTTTTTTCCATGATCAAAATTGTGAAAGTCTAATTACGTCAGTGGAAACTGTAGCTAAATGCATAAATGCTGACAAATATCTGACATTGATTGACAGCAAGTTAATTGCTCAGCTGAAGCACTAAGCAGGACATTTTAAAAGCATGATTTCTAGACCTGGAAAAGTCATGGGAATTCATATTAAAAATATTAAAATGTCAATGAAAACTTTTTTCTAGTTATATCAAGCTCTATTATATTTCATTGGGTAGAAATTGCTTTTTGAAAAGCATGATTTCTACACCTAGAAAAATCATGGCAATTAATAATAAAAATATTTTTTAAAATATTAAAAATTCAAGTTCTAAAATATTTTATTGGGTAAAAATTGCTTTTTGAAATGTGTGATTCCTAGACCTGGAAAAATCATAGGAATTAATATTTAAAATATTTTTAAAATATTAAAAAGTTAAGGAAATGTTTATAATTTTTTTTTTCTATTTACATCAGCTCTAAAATATTTTATTGGGCAGAAACTGCAATTTGAAAAATGTGATTTCTAGACCTGGAGAAGTCATGGGAAAGTCAAGGACTTATTTTTTTTCTAGATATTTCAAACTAAAATATTTTATTGGGTAAAAATTGCAATTTTAAAAGTGTGATTTCTAGATCTGGAAAAGCCATGGGAATTAATATGAAAAATTCAAGGAAATGTTTAGAATTGATCATTTTTTCTATCTCTAAAATATTTGTTGGGTAGAAACTGCTCTTTGTGAGTAAAAAATAAATAAGAAAATGTAATCACAAATGACTTGAAAAGTCAAGTAAATTCACTGGTAATAAAAAGTGTAAACCCTAACGAACATTTAGTTACTGAAACTTATAGAATGTAATTATTTGAATAATTTATTAAACTATTTTAATTAACTATTATCACTATAAATGTAATTTTAAATATTTATATAAGTATTAAAATATTTATTTAAATAAATTTGAATTGTCACTGCTAGTTTACATAGAAAAAAAAAAAAAAAACCTTTGAAAACGAACAGCTTTGTCATTGCAGCAGTGAAATGATGTCTTGTCAATGGGGGTCTTGGAGGGTGAAAGGTTGAGAATGGCTGGTGTAGAGGCAAAGACAGAGACTGCTGGTACGTACAGGAGGGAAGGAGCGCAGGACTTTGACTCCATACTGAGCGGTGAGCGGATGAGGAGGGTACATGCTGGAGAAGTACGAGAGGCCGGTGGGAGGATCTGCAGGAGCCCAGCACAGGATGTGGCTCAGCTCTGGAGAATCAGCATCAATGGTGTGCCACGTCACCAGGAACTATGGGGAAAAACACATACGTTTACATGGACAACAATATTCCGATTTTAACACGATTAAGACAATACTCTGATTAAGAATCTACCATGTAAACAGAGATTTTTGATTACCTTAATCCGGCTAAAGTCACACTCGAAATAAAGACATGTGGAGTATTCCTATTTTAGTCGCATTATTGAAGTGCAGTGTAGACATGTAAACACCTTAATCACATTATTACCATCATGTAGGACTTTTCGCCGCATTTTGCAACAGGATACACATGGCAGTGGTCAACCGTTTGACGGCAAACAAACTGTAAATAAAAAATGAAACACCCAAAACTGTATATGGCATCAGACAAACTATATTTCTGTTAGGACCACTATAGTCAAAGATGATTGACAATTAGCATACAGTTTGGATTGGCGGTATGGTTCTGTTCTGGGCAAGAACTCCCTGCGCAAGAGCAGGGAGAGCAGCGATAACCCCCCAGGGTAAACAGAACAGAACCAACATAAATGTATTGCAGATATCGTTAATGTTCAATAATTTTCTGTACACATTTTAGAATTAGTCTGATTTAAAGGATGATCAGAAAGTTGAATTCTGACTGACAGAGGAGGAGCTGGGGATGGAGGAGGGTAATTAGCTATTGAACAATGCTAAAACTGCTTATAATACTGAGGGACCTTATATATGAATGCTTAGATAGGTGTCGTATCCTATAGGTAGATGGGGATCAGCTGATGCGAGCTTGACTAACGTGACCTGCCAGAAGTAAAGCTACGCTTGATGTTTATAAGTGAAATTCTGGAGGGGACGTCGGATTGGCGTCACGTAGGGACGTAATAACGTGCCATTAATCGATCTATATCCTATAACATGTAAAACGGGAACATGAAAGGAATATTCTAAAAGCAACTCATGTAAACACCTTAATCATAATATTGTCTTATTCAGAATAAGGTAAAAAATTAGATTACTGATGTCCATGTAAACAGTGTTTGAGAGTGATTTTTAGCACGTAGTGGTACTCGTAGTGTCCTGTTGTGGTAAAACGGCTCTAACCTTCACTGCCTCCGGCACATTGCTGACAGCACCAGGATCCAGTCGAACCAGACGGGTCACTTCAGCAACAATGGCATCTGCATTTTTGAACCTACAAAGCAAGAAAAGAGGTCATTCAGTGACATCAAAACATGAGCTTCGTACCAAAACCTCAAAACTGGACTGAAACCTCATTTTTCTAATCAACTGGTGCGGCACTCTAATGCACACTCAAAAATGCATTAGTAAACACACACACATAATATAGTCCATTTTTAATCAGGATTATCGGATTAAATTTTCAATAGCATGATTATCATTCCAGATTTTATTGATATGACAGGAGTCTTTATCTTAGAGTGGAAAATATGATAAAATGTGTTTTAAACAATTTCTTTGTGTAAAAATATCAGTAAAATATTTTATAAAATAAAATAAAATAAAAAATAATATCATTTAACTCAAATTGTCTGCCAATGCAACTCGACGCATTGCATTCATAACATAATATTGCAAATAATAATTCCAGATTTTATTTGGCTATTGATGTCTTTAACTCAATAGAGTGGAAAAAAATGTAAAAAGTCTTTTAAAAACAATTTCTTTGTGTAAAAATGTCAGTGCACATTTGAATAAAAAATAAAATAATAAAATTTTTGTAAACAATTTCTTCACGTAAAAATGTAAGTGCACTTTTGAATAATAACAAAATAAAATAAAAAATCTTGTTTTTTCATATTCGAGAACTAAAAAGGTCCTAAAATGAGAAAACATTTTAAACCTTTTTTTTAATTTTTTTTTTTACAATTTCTTGATGTTTAAAAATGTGAATGCATTTTTGAATAATATAATATAATATAATATAATATAATATAATAATTAGTGCTGTCAAATGATAATTGCATCCAAAATAAAAGTTTTTGTTTATATAATATGTGTTTATTGTGTATATTTATTATGTATACATAAATACACACATTCATGTATATATTTAAGAAAAATATGTTACGTGTATACATTAAAATTTTTGTTAATTTTAATTAAATATTTTAATCGCAGTTCCATTTAACTGTAAAATGATGTAATTTTTGTTAATAGGCTTTCATTCTGTTGGCAAAGCTTTAAAATTTAATTTTTTTTATAATTTTTTACTAGATGGTGCCATTTTTTCAGGTCTGACCTATAAAGCAAATACTCGCTTAATTCCTGTTTTCTGCTTCTGCATATTATAGAGCCAATTGGATAAATAATGCAGCTATAATTGTGTGGGTGTGTTGGTATGGATGTCAGAGTGTGGTTTGTATGTGTGTCATAAAAAAAATGTGTGTGTGTGCGTGTGTGTTCTTGTTAAATTTGAGAGAGAAAAACTCTACTGCAAATCACAAATCCAACCACTGTGTGCACCAGTGGAGATTTGCTGGCATCTAATGGGGAAAATTTAGTACTGCGCCCACACAAAATCTTACTGAAAGCTCATTTTTTGAGATATCAACCTTAAATTTGGAACACAACTTGTTTAGATTTATGGCTTTGATTTTCTAGCAGGTATAGAGTTCAACATGTTTCATAAAATATATATTTTATATAAAATATCGTTCATAAATCATTTTCATAAACTTAAACCGCTATAACTTTTTTTTGGTTTCACTTTTTAAAGTTTTTTTACGTCAACAATAATCTGCCATGGGTCTTCTTTAAAATGAGACCAAACTTAACTCTGTGCTCCCAAGCTTCAAATTTTTATGACAGTTTTTTGACATGGACATTTTTGTCCACTATGGACCTATGTGTAACTTCTTTTAAATGACGCACAAGGGTTAATCGCGCTTAATCTTTTGACAGCTCTAAAAATAATATAACATAACATAACATAACATAACATAACCTTTCCAAATCACAATAAGAGTTTGATTGGGGAAAATGTGCGTCATTGTCAATGTTACTGGAAAAAAAGTCCTAAAATAGTTCAACTCAAATCAGCTCCAATAGTCAGAGTAGTTAAAAATATTTTTTCCCTTAACTCGACACAGAGGATTCTGGGACTGCATTCTGCACAAAAGAATACATGCCTGAAAAATTACTAAAGGGTGGACAGGTCACTACAGTTTGAAACAGAGTCAAGAGTCTCGTTGTTGGTGTACCTTGCCGGAAGCTGCATGGCCAGATACGGAGCGATACTCCAGGCCAAGTTGACGTTGTCCTTCCACTGTTTCTCACTCAGGTTGATGTATTTGGATCTCCAGTTGGAGATGCTGGTCTCTACCGACTGCTCTGTGGCGATGGCTACTGCGTTGATAGCGGGTTGTACCAAGTGGTCAGTCGCTCGATCTCACTGGCCTGTAAAGAAAGCGCAGAGACGCTCAAGACACAGGAGTGTATTCGTTTAACAGTACCCAAGCAGGGGAAAAAGCGTCCCTACCAGTAAGGCCAACAGTAACGTCCTGCGCTTCATGTAGTACTTGTGCAACTGGGTGCCTCTGTTGCTCTTTTTGGACATGCCTATAGTGAGAGAAAACAACAGAAGACATAGTAACAGCTGCATGAGGACTAAACATTAAACATGCTGGACTGCGGCTGTACACCTGTGAGACACTTATAAAGGTGCTTGTGTAATAATTTAACTACTCTAGCTGGTTAACAAGCAGAGCTGGTTCTACACTGTGAACGGTGTTATTTTTGTATCATATTACAGTTTTAATTAACACTTTGAAATAGTTTTTACTTTTATGTTTTTCCATTTTCATTTAAAATTTAATTACAATTTTAATAAAAAATTACTGTTTTTGTCATTTGTATAATTTTTGATTTTTTTCTTAAATGTCATTACAGTTTTTCTTTTTATTTAGTTTTTTTTAGTTTAGCACATAATTTTTAGTACATGAACTAAATAAAAATGAGAAATATTGCCTTGGCAATGAGTTGAAATAAAATAAGCTTGGTTTTTTAAATATTTTATTTTGTTTCAGTTTACGTGTATTTTATTTCAAGTAACAAAAATATTTTTATGGTTTTAGTTTTAGTTAAATATAATAACCCTGGCTGTGACTACAAAAAATTACAACCTTTTCAGCTGATAAACGGAACAACCAAAATCTTAAAGTTATCTTAATTTTACTTAATTTTTTTTCTAGCTATGTCAAGCTCTAAAATATTTTATTGAGTAGAAATTGCTATTTTCGTGTGTAAAAAAAAATTTAAAAAAAGAATTTACTGGTAATAAAAAGTTCAAACCAATAGTTATTCGAATTATGGGATTTAATTATTCTAACTATTATTATAAATAAATGTCTCTCTCTCCCTGTATATACAATAACATATTTAAATAAATAAATCAATATAAAATAAAAAAAAAATTTGTATTTTGAATTAATCAGGGTGATGGAGGATACTTAATCTCAGTTGATTATAGATTAGAGTAGAACAAAAGTGCAAAACCAGCTTTACAATAAGCACTATGTGCAAGTAATTAATTGTTTTTTGAAACTTTAATTTGGTTGGTTTTTGGATTCCTCGCATAGGATGCGTTTGGGTGTTCTTGCGCTATTTTAACTCTTTAAAATGCAACACTCATAGTGTAAAGTTGCTCAAAAAACTAGCAACCAGTGACACAACAGCCACCAGTTCATTTCCAGTAGCTCAGAAAGCATTTATCGCTCGGCTAATGCAGTGCTGACCCTTAACATTCAGGGAGATCACTGCATTAGCAGGTGCACATTGGCTAAACAGATTAAACCATTAAAACGAATCAGGGTCAAAGAGCTGTTGTGTGTTTGGGTGATGCCTGATTTCTTGGAGGTGGTGGACATCCCGCTGGACAGGGGGTAGGTGTTAATCCAGCCCTGAGTGCTCTGCTGACGGGAACCCATGGTCATGTCCATGTTGTTCCTCGGGTCGGCGGCATTCATCACTGACAAACTGTTCAGGGACGGATCCTGGTTGTCTGTGAGAGGAAATTTTGTTAAGCGAAGGATTTTGCAGAATTGTATTCTCCTCTCTGGTACCTACACCATCAGAGTGATCCTCATGAAGAGTGTGTGCAGATCATAATTTACCCCAAAATCAAAAGAAAAAAAAAGCCATATGCATAAAGAAAAAGAAGCCAATTTATCATTTATATTTTTATTGCTTTATGACAATATTTTCATGACGTTTTCACATTTAACCAAAATTTTCATTACTGTAATACATCACGATTATTTTTCTTTTGAGTTTATTAGTAATTCTCATTTTTCTTTCATTAATGCATCTCATAAGGTTTTCATACTATATATATATATATATAATAATAATAATAATAATAATAATAATAATAAAAAAGACTATTAATTTCTTTTTGTGCAAAAAAAATGTGCACTTTTAAATAATATAAAATTATATATTCACCGTCTCTCCCTTTATAAAGAAATGTAAATACATACATATTTTTAAATACATACATACATAGTTTTGGGAAAATGTGCACAATTGTCACAAAAAGGCCCTAAAATAGCTTTCAATTTCCCATATGAAAAAATAAAAACCATATATTTTCATATTTATTTCTTCTGATTTAGGAGTGAAATATGACCTGGACATGTTCCCGAGTGGTTCTGTGAGATTCACTCATTATAAATGAATGCCCTTTTATCCTATTTCCAACTTTCTCCTTTTACTATTTTGTTCCATCATTCCAGCACTTTTTCTCCTTCCCCTTTCCCATTAGCATTAATGAATTATTAACACACAGCATCTGAGGAAGAGAAGCCTGCAAATTATACGTTCGACGAGTAAATACCAAGCGAAGCAACTGATTTGTGGTGCTGTCTGGCAATGTAGCACATAACACAATGGAGAGGCTTTAAGGGACGGATGAAGTCTCAATTAGTTCTCTGATATTGAAATGATCATGCATTTTACATGAGAGCGCTAATGATCTGATGAGATCATGTTTACTACAATGGATAGAGAAGGGTGGTGGCGGTTCAGGCGGGGAGAGACGGGACGGACGCATTTGTCAATTTGCGCTTGGCGACAAATTGATAAATTCGGCCGTCCGGATGATTGCCGTGCATTTTTAGTACAGGTTTCAAATTTGCGGCCATGCAAATTTGAACCGCATAAACATGCCCCTGCTGCACTGTAGTTGCACAGTCGTAGCAAGAGAAGCTTACTTAATATCGATATCGGAGAAGTGCTGGAAACGATAAGCGATCCGAAAATCCCGGCAGATAGGGAGCTTTGAGGGGGATTGGCGCCAAGCTCACCAGGTGGCACGAGCTGACTAGCAGCTAGGTACTTCTTATCGGAGAGGATGCTGGCGTAGAAGCGGATCATGATGCTTATGTCCTCACGCAGACACTTGTCTCCCTGAGTGGGGAACTTTGATGCCATGCTGAGACAAAAAACAAACAAAAAATAATGATGATTCATTTAATTTACTAAGGACACCAGCAGCCAGATACCTGCTGGAAGTACTTCTGTCTTTAATGGATAGCTCAACTAAAACTGAAAATCAACTACAAATCAGGGTTATAATCATTAACCATTACATGCTATAAAATAAACATTTATCATATCAAAAACGTTTTGATTGTCATATCAAAAACTCCAACATTTTCTATGCAGTACCTGAAATAATCGAAGGCGGTGGAATAAATCTTTTCACGTAGGACATTACGGATGGTGGCGTTGGTCACTACGTCAGAATGCAGGAAGGCAAGTCTGAGCGTCAACAACCTGAGAGCGGAGAAATGTTGTATGGTTTTCTTCTTGGTGCCAACTGGGGTTATTATAGTTAAAGCTGCAGTCCGTGACTTTTGTGTTCAGAATTTACATAATAAGCGAGTACACCATGAATCCATTTTCCAAACCGTGTTTTTGGCTTGTCCTGAATCACTATGGTACACCTATAATAAGTGTTTATATTCGGACTATTTCAGACTGTTTCGGGTAGGTACCACTGCGGAGTAGCCCAGTACCTGCGTGATTCGTCATATACATAAACAGAGAGAAGTAGCTCCGGCTACAATCAATGTTCTTCTGCAAGACGCACGCAGTTCTGTTTATTAACCACTAGAGCGCCAAAAGTTACGGACTGCAGCTTTAACTAAACTTAAAATTAAAACTAAATCCATAAAAAAATACTTAATAAAATAAACGAAGCATTAATAAATAAAATAAACATTAAATGAAATAAAATAAAATATAAACAAATGTATTTGATACAGCTAGTTCCCAAATCAATGTTCCTCATTTTCATTTTGACTTGATGTACTAAAATAACAAAAACTAAAAATTAAGAAAAACTACATAGATGTATAAAAAAAACACAGTAACTAATAAAAATGGGGAAAAAACAATAGCGTGACTAAAACTTTGACTAAAATTAAAATGAAAACGTATTGAACTTAAAATTAAATATAAATATAAGATTTTCTCTTTTTCTCTCTCTATATAAATATAAAATCTCATTGATAATAAAATAACACTGGTGTCAACTACAAAACTGTAATCAACTACAACGAAAAGAAATGTGGTGTAGGATTTAATTTGAATTAATTTTCAGAAAGTGCTCCCAAATCTTACAAATAATAAGAAATGGCAAGTAACACCTTTAAGTAAACAACATTTTTTGTGAAAATGTCCATAATTGTCATGAAAAAGAAAAAACTGCAAAAATTACCCTAAAATAGATCTTAATTTTTCTTATGTAAAATACATTTTTATATTGCTTTCTTCTGATTTAGGGGTGAAATATGACCTGGACATGTTCTTGACGGTGTCCTTGCGTTTCACCGATTAAGTGGTTGGTAAATTAGTTTCCTTCGTTTACCCATTTATGTTGAATCAAATGTGAATTTTTAAGCAGGAAGAAGTAAGAAGATGGAAACAGTATTTTCAGTAAAACTTACTTCAATAATCTTTTTTTTACAACTTTTAAAAACTATTTTTCACAAAGTAGTCTTCTTGCTAACCTGAAGCGCGGTCCAATGGCCGCCACGTGGCGGTTCAGGCTGCTTTTTGGGCTGCCAACATTGAGAGACAGAGACCTCTGCAGAAGACTGCCGAAAATCTCCACCTGATCCGCACTGCTGTATTTGGCGATCTCAAAACGCTGGACCAGAAACTAGACAAAAGGAAAAGAAAGACAACTAACTTAGGATAAATGTCATAAATGGATAAATTTATCAAGTGATAAATGTCACTTGTCATTTTGGAAAACACAAAAATACATCACAACAAATGAAACCAAACTATCTGCTAAAACAGAGCAGTTCTGTAGCAATGTGAAGTAAAAAGTTTATTGATGCAATTACACAAGAACGACCCTCATCAAAATAGAGGAGAGGGAGATTTCCTCACAAGGAGTCTTCAAGCTATTTGTGACCCTGGACCACAAAAGCAGTCTTAAAGGGGTCATATGATGTTGCTAAAAAGAACATTATTTTGTGTATTTGGTGTAATGCAATGTGTTTATGCGGTTTAAGGTTCAAAAAACACATTATTTTTCACATACTGTACATTATTGTTTCTCCTCTATGCCCCGCCTTTCTGAAACGCGTAGACACCTTCAACATTTCTCACATTATCACAGTTTATTCACTATAGTTTAGAAAATGGTAATAAAATAGAACAAGAACTCAGAGTTAAACTGTGTCAGAACAAATTCAGCTTTATTATGTTAGATAACTTTGATAGAAAGGTATGTAATAGATTACAATCAACCAAAAATTATTCAGACAGCTGTTAGTATGACAGTATTTACACAACTATCAATGCTTAGTCGGGCAACCCTTAGCCTTAATGACAGCCTGTAGTCTCCTGGGCATGCTGTCACCCAGCTTCATGCAAACCTCAACTTCAATTTTTTTCCCAGACTCAGAATAATTTTTGGTCCCAAATTTCTATCAGTTTTACTCTTTTTTACAGTTTTTCACTGTATGAAGAATTTTTGGGTATAATTTGTCACAGTTTACTTTATTTTGCTATCCTCAC
>NW_015552601.1:207136-207435 GCF_001515605.1 Sinocyclocheilus anshuiensis | reverse complement strand
TCATCAGTCTGAAAAGCGAGGTGTGCTCTGATTGGCCAGCTATCCAGTGCATTGTGATTGGCCGAATTCCTCAAGCGTTGTGACGAAAATGTTACGCCCCTCACCATACTGTGATGCTGTGTCCCGGCGTGATGAGAAAAACATTCAAACCCATTACAAACGAGGCATTTGTTGCATCCAGTGGGGACATAATTACTGATTATAATGACTTATACTGTCTTTTTACGCATTGCGTATCGCGCTGCGTAAACATAAAACCATGTCTGCATTTGTGATCAGAGAAACGACAAACAACAAGT
>NW_015552601.1:206649-206909 GCF_001515605.1 Sinocyclocheilus anshuiensis | reverse complement strand
AAATATATTTTACAAGTTTTTGTTACTTTCACTTTTTTTGCTCTATGGTACATCATCTTATAGCATGCTCCATGCTCCATTGCAGCGGCTTAGTACTGTAATCACGCGCTTTGCTGTAATAATGCAGGGAACCATAAATCTCCTAACTGTGATATTTTCAGAAATAGTTTCGTTTTTTTCATCTGAAATGTGATGCGATTTATATTCCAAAGCCACTCATATAATGCAGAAACACTCAAGCAAGCAAAACACAGGTTTTT
>NW_015552601.1:204902-205185 GCF_001515605.1 Sinocyclocheilus anshuiensis | reverse complement strand
ACTCGCGTTTGAATCGTCAGTGGCAAATTCTTTAAATATGAAAAACGTACTTACAGTCTGTGAGTCAGCGCGCGTAAAGCATACGCAGCGCGATGCAACGCGTAAAAAAACAGCCGGCATTGTAGTCTACTCTACCAGGATCAGGAAACAGTCCTCCATAAAATGCGCTGCACACATCTGAATATTTGGGTTGAACTGTTCTGGAACAGTGTTGTAAATACAACGATTTCTAGTTGTGACCGCTTTTGGAAGACCAAACAAAGTAGTTTCGCTTTCACAACGA
>NW_015552601.1:204649-204877 GCF_001515605.1 Sinocyclocheilus anshuiensis | reverse complement strand
TTATATTCCAAAGCCACTCATATAATGCAGAAACACTCAAGCAAGCAAAACATGTGCAACGTATGCACGTATTTGTACTGATGCAGATTGCAGAATGAGAGGGACAAGTAGTATACAGCATAGCGCATTTCACACAGGCTGCTAGATTCATTTTTGCCAGAAAGTCGTGTATGCCTAAGGTTGAAAATAAATGATGTTTATAGTGAATGCCCCTATAAATTGTCTTAT
>NW_015552601.1:191240-204532 GCF_001515605.1 Sinocyclocheilus anshuiensis | reverse complement strand
GTGTGCTAAGTGAGTGAACATCAAAGATCACACAACAGAAGTGCGCGCTCTCTCTCTCTCTCCCTAACGTTAAGTAACATGTGCACTGTTTTACTTGTTTTTGACATATCCGACCGAACAACAAACTTTCCAGTGATGTCTGTGAGAAAGGTATATTCACTCAACAAGCTCACGCATCTGCGCCGCCGAGCGCTCAATCCACTCAGTGTGCTTTGCTCATCAGCTCGCGCACATCAGCTATACAGGCGTTAATACGGAATGTTTAACATTATATTCAGTGGATACATATACTTCATAGACATCCTTAATCTCTAATAACTCCATTCTGCTGTCTGTTGTTCTGTTGTCGGTGTTTCATTGTCTGAATATGGCACTTATCACATGCTGTGTGGTATCGGCGTTTGGTATCGGGGCATTTTACGAGTACGAGTACAGGAGCTCAGTATCGGGCCCGATACCAGTATCGGTATCGGTGCATCCCTAATTTTTAGCAATAGCCAAAAAAATATTGTATAGGTCAAAATTATCGATTTTCTTTTATGCCAAAAATCATTAGGATATTAAGTAAAGATCATGTTCCACGAAGATATTTTGTACATTTCTTACCGTAAATATATCAAAACTTAATTTTTGATTAGTAATATGCATTGCTAAAAACTTCATTTGGACAACTTTAATTTGCATTTGTAAATTTTTACAAATTTCTCAATATTTTGATTTTTTTGCACCCTCAGATTCCAGATTTTCAAATAGTTGTATCTCGGCCAAATATTGTCCTATCCTAACAAACCATACATCAATAGAAAGCTTATTTATTCAGCTTTTAGATGATGTATAAATCTCAATTTAAAAAAATTGACTTATGACTGGTTTTGTGCTCCAGGGTCACAACTGAAGTGTGTATCATAAGGAGCTTTCGGATGGGTAAATCCACAGCTATGAAAATGCCCATAAGCTTGGACGGATAAACAGGGTAACAGGAAGTAACCTCAATCCAGGTGTAGTGGGGCGTTACGTCGGGTGGGCAGGGGACGGGCTGGCTTTCCTCTGAGGCCGCCAGAGGATCCGCCTCCACCTGGGCGTCGGAGAACAGCCCCATTTTCAGCTCGACAGTCATCTGCCACGCACCTGCCATCTCCCGCATGAACTGACCCCAGAACAGAGGAGAAATTCAGTGAAAACTAGCAAAAAGCATAGGAAAACCTGCATAGCTAAGATATGCACTTAATATGTGGAAACATGTAATATAACAGCACAGATTTAGGCTACATCGTGAACAGAATACTAGCGTACTGTGTACTACTATTGTATACTGAATACATTGTTAGACTTTTACATGTGCAAATGTTTTGAGGTGTTCAATGCAATACAATAAAAAAATGTGTGTGTGTGTTTGTTATAATATATTATTAATAAAGTTACATATATATAATAAGATTCAATTATATGAATGATTACAATAGTATTATAAAGTACTATTTTACATTTCATTATGATTTTTATTTTATTTCTGTAGCTGATAATAACTATATAATATAATAATTTGATATTAATTTAATAACTTTTGTGAATAAAAACAATAGTATTATATAAAGTACTATTTTACATGTCATTATGTTTCTGCTGCTTTAATTCTTCATATTGGGAATTTGAATACATTTCTATGTTATTTACTTGCCTTTCTAACCTGTTTTATTACTTATAAATTACTGTTTACTGGAATAATTACTTGAGTTTTTTTTTTTTTTCATTTTCTTTTCAGCATACTTACATTTAATTTGGATTTTGAGAACCGTATAATTTTACTGGTATTGGTATGCATTGACAAAATATTGGTATTATGACAGATCTACATATACATGTGTTTATCTTACCGGGACTTCAACGCCTGTCCTTGCAGCCAGGAGCCATTCCCAGCAGGCAATAGCCGTTTCCATGCCATTCTCAGTGAACATCTTTAATGGAGACCAGCACAGTTGATGCAGCAGCTGAGGGTCCCATTCTACACAATAAACACAACATCAAATCAAAACTCCACTGACTTTGTTAATAACTGCCTGTGGTCTTATTGATCTTATCCTGTTATCTATAAAAACAACAACACACTGTTGATTTGTGGCATATTTCAGTGTTTCATTATGCAGTTTGTCTTTATTGCAATTTAAAGGCATGAACATCTACTGTTGGCTAATGTAGTAATAACATGCCTTTGGAGCTGATCAACAGCGCAGCCATTTTGAACATGGCTTCAGTGAAGGCTTCCGGCTGACCTCCGTCCAGAGTTTCATTCATCTGCCGAATCATCAGCTTATTCAGATCCGACGTGCTCCGCGTGGCCTCAGAGAAATGGATCATCCCTGCCACCTGCATACGAGACACGTGAGGAGTTAAGACTCATAAAATACCCAGCAGCCTCTGCTTTATTATTCAGCATTACCTCTCCAGCATAGCGGTTTCTCAGGTTGAGGGAGGCCATGAAGTTGGAGTAGTCTTTCTTCACGCATGTTGGTCTCTCTGTGAGCTGAGTGGTCTGAAACAGGAACATAATATTTAATTATAATTTTTTTTAATAGTATTTTATTTAAGCTAGTTGCCAAGGCAAATTTTTCATTTAGTTTAATTAGATATACTAAAATAAAGCTAAAACTGAAATACAAATGAATAAGCCACCTGCATACGAGACACGTGAGGAGTTAAGACTCATAAAATACCCAGCAGCCTCTGCTTTATTATTCAGCATTACCTCTCCAGCATAGCGGTTTCTCAGGTTGAGGGAGGCCATGAAGTTGGAGTAGTCTTTCTTCACACACGCTGGTCTCTCTGAGAGCTGAGTGGTCTGAAACGGGGATATTGTTATTAACGAAAGCTAAAACCATTAAAAAAAATTGATAGTTAAAAATAAAAAAAATGTTAACTCCAAAATAGAATAAAATAAAATAAATATATATTTTTAAATTAAATATTTTAGTTTAGCTAGTTGCAAATAAACAATAAATAAAATAAAATATTACGAAAACTAAAATTAATTTATTTCAGCTAGCTGCAAATAACATTTTAACCAAAATGAAAATGAAAACGGAAAACATAAAAATAAATTGTAGTTCAAAATATTAATAAAACTATAATTGTATCTCAAAAATACTAAAATAACACTGGTCTGAAATGACAGAGAACATACTAACTTTTCATAAAATTGCCTGATTGCTTATTATCACTAAGAAACTAGTCAATATCTCCCTTCACTGACGAATCATCAGTTTATTCAGATTCGACGTGCTCTGCGTGGCCTCAGAGAAATGGATCATCCCTGCCACCTGCATACGAGACACGTGAGGAGTTACGACTCTGAGCTTCTTTCATAAAACACCCAGCAGCCTCTGCTTTATTATTCAGCATTACCTCTCCAGCATAGCGGTTTCTCAGGTTGAGGGAGGCCATGAAGTTGGAGTAGTCTTTCTTCACACACGCTGGTCTCTCTGAGAGCTGAGTGGTCTGAAACGGGGATATTGTTATTAACGAAAGCTAAAACCATTAAAAAAAATTGATAGTTAAAAATAAAAAAAATGTTAACTCCAAAATAGAATAAAATAAAATAAATATATATTTTTAAATTAAATATTTTAGTTTAGCTAGTTGCAAATAAACAATAAATAAAATAAAATATTCCGAAAACTAAAATTAATTTATTTCAGCTAGCTGCAAATAAACAATAACTCTAAAATAAAATAAAATAAAATAAAACAAAAATAAAATATTGAAATAAATTACTTATTTTATTTCAGGGTTGTATCCAGCAAAGTGCAGGATGCTCTCAGTGGCCATCGCCAGACCCGTGTGCTGAGACAGACCCGACACCCAGTTCTGATGCTTATTCAGGTATTCCTGTGGAAAATACATTGATGCTGTTGAAAATCGTTGCAGGGGATAATAGTGAAGTTAAATATCTATTGCTTTTCATGGGAGGCCAAACCTGTACGTGAGATTTGGTGACTGACGGCGCCCATTTCATGGCCTCTTTTAAGATTTCTCCACAGCGGGCAGCGAAGTCTTTCACTATGCTCTACACATGACATATGAAATCCCAAACATATCATTAACACACATACAGTACCATGCTTTTTAATAAGAAGCCAAATTCACATTCATGATTTTTTTTTTACTCGTTTTATATTCCAGTCAAAAAAAGTCAAATACATTTTTACAGTAAGTAAAATAAAAAATTAAGTAAAAATAATATATATGAATATACATTTATATTAAACATAAATATGCATATTTTTATATGTGTTGTTATTATGTAATACAAATTGAAATTGTATAGAAATTATATTACATATTTTTTTTTTTTTCCAATTAAAATATATTCATAACATATTATATAACATAATTTGTATTAGTATAAACTTATGTACTCATATAAATTTGTATATATTTATAAAACAAATATAATGTAAATATTATATATATAATTATATTTAATACAAATGTCAAAAATGTAAAATATAAATAAAAATTGTACATAAAATTCCAATGATTTTAGTAAGTGGGAAAAAAATGAACAAGTCAAGTAAATGTACCTCTCTGGCCTCGTATGTATCTGGCACTGTGATGCGATACGGGGTGTCCGGTATGTCATAATACGGCTGGTCTTTGTGGATATCCTGAAGAACATTTTAAGATTTTTAAATCAATAATGTGTCATAATCATCTCCTGTAACAAAACCCTGAACATCTCCATATGAGGAAACGCATATGAACCTGATCTGAGCACTTACAGCGCTGAGAGAAAGAGACAGGGTCTGTAATATATCCAGCATGGTCCTCAGGACACGACCGCTCCACAACAAGTGCGGAAAACTAAACAGAGACACGGTTGCATTGAACGTTCAAGAAGAAATCAACCTAATAAACTTTTCTACTGTTTGTGAGGTAAGTGACTAACCCACACAGAAACATGACAACATATCTACAGAAACAACATCTCTACAGAACACTTTGGAGTTCAGTATAGTCTGACATCATTTCCTGTGATTGTAATGGAGAAGGACCCACGTCTCAGCGAGTCCTGACAGATATTTGTCCGCCACTCTGCGGATTCTCTTGTGAATGTGGTTGAAGTTGACCAACAGGAACTGAGCATGGTTTTCTAACTCCTCCTCATGAGCTTTAGTCTTTTCCTAGGAAAAAAGATATGTAATATTAGAGGACAACGCCAATGGTCCACGTCCTCAGTTAGGATGAGGTTATATTTTTCATTTACCTTGTCAGCCATCATCTGAAGAAATACATCAAAGACCTTGTCACCCACCACAATGACACACTGCATCATTCCTGAGACGAGGAACACAATCACAGCAAAGCTGTCAAATAAAATCATCTATTGATTATATACAGTATTTGCTAAACTTGAATCTTAAGACAAGACCCTATAGGTGAATAGGGCAAATTTGAACTAATAGATATCATAAAACTTTAACTAAGTTAAATTCACAGCACATTAAGAATTGAAATTTTGTATTGCAAGTTTTAAAAAATTGTTATTTTTAAATGAGCAAATTAAGAATTATATCACTGAAAAATGTCCTGATTCATTCTCACCATGTTTTTAGGAATAAAAATGTTATATAAATCAGGGAATGATATATGATTAAGCTACACTTCAGAATATAGATAGGAATACAACGTATCTGTAAAGTTTGGTGTAAGTGCTAGTGAAAAGGAGAAAACAACTCATTTTGAGAAAACAAAGTCATGAATCATAAGTCATCTTAAATCATCCAGAAACAGATGAATGTTCTAGCCCACCTGATTTATCCTTCTGGATCGCTCGGTCCTCAAAATATCGAAACATCACTTGAAACCGATCAGAATCCAGTGAGCGTAACACCCTGAGAAGATACAAGCGGTCATGTTCAAGCAAAGAACCACACCAGTCTAAAACAGACCAGAATTTACTCACGTACCTCATGTATTCCAGTCGGTAAACGGACAGCAGGTAGGTGGACATGGCAAACTCCAGTTTATTGATGAGCGCAGCGACCTCCGGCGGAGGATCCAGCAGGTTAATTATGGTGCCTCTCAAATCATTCAGCTCAGCCTAGAAACACAATGCATACAGTTCAATTTACAGGGTTAAACTGGTGAATTTCAGCAATCATGCTGGACAAGACAATTCATAATCAGTAACATTAGCAATTTGCCTGCACTTACAATATCAGATGAGAACACTATTTGAACTGAATTGAGTTGGATATCATGGAAGCCCATTTCTGCCACAAGATTAAAAAAAAAAAAAAGGTATTTGTGACTTTTTTCTCGCAATTCGGAAGATTTCCTCATATAAACTCACAACTGAGAAATATAAACTAGGGCTGCCCCCAAATAAAGATTTTTCTAGTTGACTAAATGTTTATATTTAATTAATTATAGTAACTAAATATATACTGGGGGTGGGGAGCCTTTAATATATAGCCTATTTTGTGCTCAAGCGCATACATAAAGCTTGCCACAAAGCACTGCAAAAGTAATGACTATGTGATAAGAAAATTAAGAAGTAATTACCTCAAGGACCAACCACAGACACGGACAGTTTTTTTCCTGCAACTAACCAACTAATAAAATTTCAGTCGACTAAGCCTCTTCTTGTTGACTAATGTTTGGTCGTCTATTAGGGGGCAGCCTAATATAAACTCACAATTCAGAGAAGAAAATTTTGGGATATAAACTCACAATTGCTATTTAAAAAAGTCAAAATTGTGAGATATAAAGTTGTAATTACCTTTTTTATTTTTTTATTCCATGGCGGAAGCAAAAAACTAGAACTGAGAAATGTAAACTCAGAATTCTGAGGAAAAACGTCAGAATCGCAATAAATTCTGCAATAAATGCAAAATCGTGAGCTGTAAATTCAAAATTGTGAGGGAAAAAAATCTGAATTTAGTTTATATGAGTTTATATCTCATACTTACGACTTTTTTTCTCAGAATTGCGAGTCTGAATTGTGAGATAAAAAGTCGCAATAACCTTTTTCATTTTTTTTTTTGATGGTGGAAACGGGCCTCTATAGGATAATGACACTATTGTCTTCTATATAGCTGCTTTATAGTTTAACTGAGTTTGCTTCATAATTGATCAGATTTTGCAACATTATTTTCCTGTTTATCACTGTGAAGCTGCTTTGAAACTATCTGTATTGTATAAAGCGCTATAAGAAAAAATGTGACGACCAAAATTTTCTGTCTGATTTGGTGAAGTAGGGAACAATCATTCTTTTATATCAAGAATCAAACTGATTTAGCTGTACCGAAGTGACCGTATCGTTCTTCAGGGCAGAGTTATACTGCAGTTCTGAGCGCAGCGGTTCTCCGCTTGGGAACATCAGCAGGGGGGATTTGGTTGCGATCTCACACACTCCCTCATACCACTCCTCCGGCCACAAACCTGATCGTGAAAGATGACAAAATCAGTCAATATTCAGATCAATATTCAGACCTACAAATTGGATGGCTTATGCTAATCTTTTATTTAATATTGGGTTATTTTTAACACAGAAATAGTAGCAGTATTATTACAGAGCTTCCTTCTGTCATATATAACTACGATTAGGTATTTTTAACTGGCAGTCATTTTTATCATACATATTGTTCAATCTTAAGAAAATAAACAGCTACAAATATGTTGACTTATATAAGTGATTTATAAATGACAATTATCTGACCTGAGCCCTCAACAGCGAAGCCCATCACAACCGAATACAGCCAGAAATCTCTGAACAGCTTCTGCAGTCTCGGTTTGGCCTCTTTTATGGGCGGCAAACGTTTGGTCAGCTATAAAATAAAAAAAAAAAAGCAGACAGATGAAATTATGAACAGCTTGACACAATCAGGTAGTAACCAAAATTATTATATGTGGAGAGTAAAATAAAGTGTATTAAATTTTGTTTTCAAAATTCTTACACCAAAACAGACTGATTTTGCAAATTTTACTTAAGCATTAAAAATGTCCAAATCTGGGTTGCATTTATTTGATTTTGAAATGTTATTTTCTATTTTAATATATTTTAAAATGTAATTTATTCCTATGATGACAATGCTGAATTTATGACAGTCATAAACAAAAATAATAGTGCTGGGCAACGATTACATTTTTAATCGCGATTAATCGCATGACTTGGCTGCGGTTAATCACGATTAATCGCATTGTTATGCACAATAAGTAGTGTATTGTGCACTTTTTCATTTAAAAGTACTGCTATATGAACAAAAGTGCAATTACATTTGGTTTGCAAACACTTTAAACAAATAAGGTGCTTTTTTTAGTGCAGTATTCCTTTTACATAGTAGCAATTTAAATATTTATTGTAAATCTCAACTTATAACATTAATGTAATCAAATTAAATATAAAACCAAAGCTATTGGTTTGGGGGAGGTCTAAAGCCACTGCCAGGGAATTAACATTTTATAGAAAATATTTTATAGTTTGTTATAGAAAAACAACATTATAACAGGCACCTTCTGAGTAGAGACCTGCTCTATCGCACTTGATGGGTGAGTGCGGGTGCGGGTGGGTAGAGACTCGTGTGTGCGGGATGCGGGAGAATAAGGGTGTACTCACACTAGGCAATCTTAACCGTGTGATCGCTCCATTCCGCGCTCGGGCGCGGTTCGTTTAGCCGGCCCTGGCTCGGTTGGAAGAGGTGGGCCAGAGCGTGGTTCAGTTATATATAGATCAGTGAGTGTGAGCGCTAACCGCGCCGGAGCGCAGAACTTCTGATACGTGCAGCATGATTGCGTGAACATTTCTGAGCAGCAAGAGTGATAGATCTGTAAAGCAATATATTGTTATCAAAATAATAAACCAGAAAGTTAACAAAACGACTGATCAACATCACACCCCTCCTGTGACCCATGGTTTGTCTGTATGTGAATTCAGAGCCAGTGAGCAATGGACTTTCAAAATAATAATAATAATAATAATAATAATAATAATAATAAAAACTGAGTTAATGCGTGATAAAATAATTGTCGCCGTTAATTAATTAATGCGTTAGCGCGATAATAACGCATTAACTTGCCCAGCCCTAAAAAATAACAAATTATTGCTATTTCGTTACAGGAATAAATTACATTTAACAAGAACCATAGAAAACAGTCTTAAATTGTAATAATATTTCACAATATTACTGTTTTTTGCAGCCCTTGTAATAAAATAAAAAATTGTGTGGGGCACAGTAAAAAACAAACTTAGCAAACAAAACATTTATTATTTTTTTTTTTTTCATTCATATAGATTTTTGGTTCAATAAAAAAGTTAGTTAAAAAGTAAAACAGTACCTATAAAAGTTTCATCTTTATTCACTCAACTATTTCTGTGTCACATTTGCAGAAATGCAATTCTCTTACCACAGCAATGACAGGAATGAGAACTCCTAAATTACCAGCGCTGCTGGATGCCTGAGGAAAAACGAACATAAGAAACATTCAAAAGCAGAAACACTACATTACTCAAATACTCCATTTGTGACCCTGGAGCACAAAACCAGTCTTAAGTAGCACGGGTATATTTGTAACACACACATGCATACATATATATATACATATATATTCATGTGTATGTAGTGTATAAAGGTCCATAATACAGTATATAATAGTTTTTTTTTTATGTTTTTAAGAGAAGTCCCTTTACTGTTCACCAAGGCTTCATTTATTTGATTAGTAAAAACAGTAACATTGTTAAATACTATAATAATTTAAAATAACTGTTTTCTAGTTATATATAATTTAAAATGTAATATATTCCTCTGATGAGAGCTGAATTTTCAGCAGTCAAATAAAATAATATATTAAAATCTAAAACTATATTATACAATATTAATGTTAATTGAGCCTTGGTGAGCATAAGAGACTACTTAAAATAAATAATTAAATAAAATAGATTATTATTATTATATTTAATATGATTTGTTTGGTTTATTGTGTTAATTATGTATATTAAAATTATTTATTATTATTATTCGTTTTTTGTTGCTGACATTGCTGTTTTTACATTGATCACTTGGCAAGTAAATTACGGCAAGAAAATTTTATTTAAAAAAATGATGTGACATTTCTGAGTGAAACAGAATATTCAGGATAATAAGGGCAGAGCTTGATTTTATCTAGTGCGATTAATATGATTTTTCTCCATCCACATACCCTTGGTAACATCAGCAGAAAGGAAAAGTCGTCAATCCTAAAAAACCCACTGTAAATCATCACCTGTATCCATGACCCTTGTAGTCTTTGGTGGAGTAAACCATCGAGCTGGCCTTCACACTAATCTGCTGGAACAAGTTCCAGACTTCCTGATAAATGTATTGCTGTGTGAGACAAACAGAAAGGAAACTTTAGCACCAGCAGGCCGATCAAAACAATCCCTGTGCCAGAAGACGGAAATGCTGGCGTACGTTTCCTGTGATGACCATACAGCCCAGCTGATCTATGATGAGGACGTCGAGCTGAGACGGCGGCTGGCAGAACTTCTGCTGCAGGATCTGTAGGATGGGCTCCATCACGCGGGGAGTGTCTCTCAGAGCCACGGCGATGTGCCCTAATGCTCGTATGGTGTGAAAATGAAGTTCTTAGCAATGCATATTACTAATCAAAAATGAAGTTTTGATATATTTACAGTAGGAAATTCACAAAATATCTTTATGGAACATGATCTTTAGTTAATATCCTAATGATTTTTGGCATATAAGAAAAATCAATAATTTAAATGTATTGCTGTGTGAGACAAACAGAAAGGAAACTTTAGCACCAGCAGGCCGATCAAAACAATCCCTGTGCCAGAAGACGGAAATGCTGGCGTACGTTTCCTGTGATGACCATACAGCCCAGCTGATCTATGATGAGAACGTCGAGCCGGGACGGCGGCTGGCAGAACTTCTGCTGCAGGATCTGTAGGATGGGCTCCATCACGCGGGGAGTGTCTCTCAGAGCCACGGCGATGTGCCCTAATGCTCGTATGGTGTGATCAGGGATGAGGTGGGCGTCCCTGATGGAGAGGGGCACAAATGTTTTAGGGATTCCCTTAAGAATAACAAAATGCCCCATTTTCTTAAATTCCACTTGAGAGATTCAGAATAAGAATGAAAGACTTTTAACTATTTAATGACCAATAAGAATGAATTTTGGATCAGGATGCATTATATGTGATTTATTGTCAGATTTCAATAACATACTTGTCATTTTCCTGCGAGATGTAAAGACGGTTGGAAAGACTGGCTAGGAAAGCCTCAACGATGACTGAGTCCATGGACAACCCTGCGTTTAAACACCTGGAATAACAAAAAAAGTTCCTTATTAGTGACTAGTAACTTCTTAGAACTGTGGTGAACTAAATGAAAAACTGCAAAGTTATACTATAGACTGTCAAAGTTCAGGTTATAGCCTGAATCCCAATTCTCATAAGTACTTCAAATATTTGCCACCATGATGATGGTACAGTACGTACACTACCGTTCAAAAGATTTCTTAATGTTTTTGAAACAAGTCTCTTCTGCAAGACAAACATTTAACATACTATGATTTGGAAAAAACTACTCCTAAACTCATATACAGTGGGTACGGAAAGTATTCAGACCCCCTTAAATTTTTCACTCTTTGTTATATTGCAGCCATTTGCTAAAATCATTTAAGTTAATTTTTTTTCCTCATTAATGTACACACAGCACCCCATTTCCTACCATAAATATATCAAAACGTAATTTTTGATTAGTAATATGCATTGCTAAGAACTTCATTTGGACAACTTTAAAGATGATTTTCTCAATATTTAGATTTTTTTTCACCCTCAGATTCCAGATTTTCAAATAGTTGTATCTCGGCCAGATATTGTCCTATCCTAATAAACCATACATCAATGGAAAGCTTATTTATTCAGCTTTCGGATTGACCTTTATGACTGGTTTTGTGGTCCAGGGTCACATTTTAGCTAGATATTTCATGACTTTTCCACCGTCGCAAATCCTATTACAGCACTGACACTACTGTTCTGCTCTGAATTCAAACAATCCTTCCTGTTGCAACTTTTAGCAGACCACACTGCATTGCTATAATTCCTCTTTAATCCTTATATAACATTTACAATGTCCCATATAATGAATGCTAGATGTGCTGTACATCGCATGCTTGTCCTACAATGAAGTAGAGAAATAATAATACACGACTATAATGTGAAGGTTCGGTACCTTGAGGGCCGGGCCCTTCTCACTGGCTCTTTCGCTGGCTCGTTTCCCCTCCAGCCCCAGCTGCACAAACAGCTCTAGCAGATTCACGAGCAGCTCATCCACCATCTGCTCTGTCTGCAGGTTGGCTGCGATGTTGGCCAGCGCGTTGATCACGGCCAGAGAACAGTGTCTGCATAAACACAACCAAACTGAGCAAAGATAAAGATGCAATTGACAAAATGAAACAGTACAGCAATGCATTATAATCTCTGTCCAAATTAAGTTCTTAGCAATGCATATTACTAATCAAAAATGAAGTTTTGATATATTTACAGTAGGAAATTCACAAAATATCTTTATGGAACATGATCTTTAGTTAATATCCTAATGATTTTTGGCATATAAGAAAAATCAATAATTTTGACCCATACAATGTATTTTTGGCTACTGCTACAAATATACCCCAGCGACTTAAGACTGGTTTTGTGGTCCAGGATCACATATCGTATAGGACAGATATTATGTAAATGATGTATAAGAACTAGGCATTACTTTCAGCTGAAAATAATTTCATAGGAATAAATTAGGTTTACCTGCATATATTGTTGATGGAAATGTCTCGGAGCTGCTCATACATGGATGGCTGGCTCTTCATACTGGGGTGAGAACTAAAGGTGGACTGGGAATGTTCATTGGTCACATGGATCTTGATCTCTTTTGTTCCTGTTTAGTGGGAAATGGACTACTATAAATGTTGGACTACTCGCACTGATTCAAATGTTTTTATTCTTAAAGGAATAGTTCACCCAAAAATGAAAAATTGCTGAAAATGTACTCACTCTCAGGCCATGTGAGATGCAGATGAGCTTGTTTCTTCATTGAAACAAATTTACCAGCAGATTCACCAGCAGCTCATCCACCATCTGCTCTGTCTGCAGGTTTGCTGCGATGTTGGCCAGAGCGTTGATCACGGCCAGAGAACAGTGTCTGCATAAACACAACCAAACTGAGCAAAGATAAAGATGCAATTGACAAAATGAAACAGTACAGCAATGCATTATAATCTCTCCCGACTTACTGAAT
>NW_015552601.1:158462-191186 GCF_001515605.1 Sinocyclocheilus anshuiensis | reverse complement strand
AAACAGCTGATAAAAACATCACAAGTAATCCACACCACTCCAGTCCATCAGTTAACATCTTGAGAAACGAAAAGCTTGTGTCACAAGTCACAAATACATCAAGACATTTTTAACTACGAACTATTAATTCTGGCTAAAATACGAGACCATAATCCATAATATTGCTTTCTTGATTGAAAAAGTTGTCTCATCTGAATCAAGAGAGTAATATGCACAGCACCATTTAGAAGTGAAAACAGTCGAAAACATAACCAAATATGTTGTTGGATTTTGATGGGAGAGAACAACAGAGAATGGACGTTTTCACTGGAGCAAGCGTTATTATGGATAGAGGACTCATATTTCAGCCAGTATTTTAGGTTAACTTGTCTTAATGATGGCTGTGTTTCTTACAAACACACAGCTTTTCCCTTCACAAGATGTTAACTGATGGACTGGAGTGGTGTGGATTACTTGTGGATTATTGTGATGTTTTTATCAGCTGTTTGGACTCTCATTCTGACGGCACCCATTCACTGCAGAGGATCCATTGGTGAGTAAGTGATGTGAAGCTAAATTTCTCCAAATCAAACAAACTCATTTACATCTTGGATGGCCTGAGGATGAGTAAATATTCAGCAAATATACGCAGCATAAATCTAGATATCAAAGATATCAAGGGAAGGATCTCACCTGTGGTGAACTGACTGTGGTATTTGTAGAGCTTCACTAGTACAGGTGAAGGTACCACTAGGAAATCTCTTAGAGACATGGTGACTGAATGAGCCACCACAGGGAAACGCTCACACAACCGTCCGAGACCCTGTTCCACGAAACGCCATAAATGTTGCATTTTACCCTTAAATGTTCAAAATGAATTTCTTCAGTGCATTTTGAGTGGGGCAGAACTCTGGACACACCTGTAAGCAGCAGATGAGCAGAGGCATGTGAGCGATGATGACCTTACTGGACGTCTTGGACTGCAGCTTCTCGGACAGTTTTGTGCAGAGGTTTTCCGCACCTGGCAGAAACAACCCAAAAAAATGAACGGTTAGAGAAGTCACATGACACATATGTGAGGCACATAATACCAGAATCCTCTCGGAGTCTGACCCTGCTCCTCTGTGATGGCCCACACCATGAGGTCCACGCAGGCAGCGTTGGCCTGGCAGCGCAGTTTGAGCGGGTTCAGCTCGCTGTGCAGATACTCCACGTCATGCAGGATCCTCTGCAGCTCAGACTGACTGCTGCTGAACTGCTCCAGAACAAAGTCATGAACCTCCTTC
This sequence comes from Sinocyclocheilus anshuiensis, assembly GCF_001515605.1. NCBI lineage: Eukaryota > Metazoa > Chordata > Actinopteri > Cypriniformes > Cyprinidae > Sinocyclocheilus > Sinocyclocheilus anshuiensis. The sequence continues at coordinate 189,921 of NW_015552601.1, read as the reverse complement.
ACGAACGACACCTGCAGGTCTGTGCACATCAAACCATCACATAACAGCATAGCAAGAGTTCCTAAAACTAGAGTTACTGAAAGCCATATGTCTGAGAGATGTTAAACATCTGTGTGAAATTTAGTGGCTTACCTACAATAATAAAAATGAATAACAATTATTATTTGATTTATATTCAATTCAAAAATTATTTGATTTTATTCACAATAAATAATTATTTTATTTGATTTTGTAATTTATTAAAATACATGTAATAGAATAAAAACAACAATCTGTTTTAATTAACACTATTTAAATGTTTTAAAAAATTAAATTCATACATTACGCACTATTAACAACAATTTACCTTTCATGTAGTATAAAGTGTCCCTCAACATTTTAAAGATGGCCACATACAGCGGATCACTGAATGTCTTGTAGAACAGATTAACTGATGCATTGACCTGTAACAGAGAAAACAAATGTCCAGAAAGCAACAGACTGTCTTTTGAACAGAACAAAGCAGAAGCATCCAAATCAAAGCAGGTACCTCCAGAACTTCAACCATAGTCTGATCCAGTGTCTTCATAAAGGATTCTGACACAAACTGCTCGACCTATCCAAGAAGAGAAAGGAACCACAAAAATACATCACATAATATACTACAGTAGCGGAAAGCATTGCAGAGCACTGACCATTTGCAGAAGCTGCCTCAGTAAATCCAGCGGTACATCGAACCCTTTACTGTTGCTGCCTGTGAAGAGCGGCGAGACGGAGAAACTGGAGCTTATGGTGGAGAAGTAGTAGTCGGGGTCCACAGCGCTGCCATCCGGCAGATACGAGCCAGCTGGAGCACAAAAAGAAAACCAGGTTAAGACCCATCAAACCTAGACAGCATTTCTGGGCATCAAAGGCTTGTCTAAACATGTCATCTGCACTTAAAATACTATCTAGTAAGCAAAACTAATAGCAAAAACTCTATTCTTTTTAAAGTTACCTTCAAAATAAGGAGCAGAAGGGTCAGCAGGAGAACTGGGAGGAAGTTCGGCACGTTCTGGACTGGCCTAGAAAACAAAAAGAGGCCATTATTAACAAAATCACAAATTCAACAAATGCTAAATCATATAATCTAGTATTTGATATGATTTTACGCGATTATATTTTATATATTTTTTTGTATTTCAATTGTATATAATGCTTTTTTTGATCTCACATGTCTATATAAGCACCTTTAACAACTGCTTAACAGAACTTGCTTTTTTTTTTTAAATACTGTTTTATTACTATTCTTTCCTATCAAAAGTTTGTATGTGATAGAGTATTATTTTACGTTTTAATCATAGGACACTGGTTGGCATGGGTTTCTGCAGGTTTCTGTGAAGGTAAATTTAAGACACAATTTGAGGAATAAATGGAAGGGGTCAGGGACACAAAGAAATTCATCAGAATGAAGTTAGCTTACTGTATTAAACAAGAACAAGTATCTGCCAACTTAGAAAATGACCTTTCCAAAGGGAAAGCAAGTTTATTTTTCTAACCACACTAACAGATATTTTAAGCTTGTTTTAAGCTTGCTTCAATTACTAAGAAAATAAGTCTTCATATCTTCTTTTAGCATCTCAAGTAAATGTATCTTGATCTAAGAATGTTTAGAGATTTGTACTTGAAAAAAAGACAAAAATACTGATATTTTTTGCAGTGTATGCAACATAAATTTGAATGAACTGAAAACTTTCTGCTCCGGTTTAATACATTTCTAGGCCTCAGTCTGTGGATGCCTGTATTTCTGATCGCTGCGCTCTCATTTTAAAGATGCGGACGCTCTCTGCTGGTACCTGTTGTGAGATGCTGGAAACGCTGCTGGTTTTACGGCGTAAAGTGTCACTCTGGCAGACAGTGAGGAGCGAGCTGGGTAGAATGGAGCGGAAATCGTTAAAGGATCGTCGTCGGGTCACTTCCGCCCCGTCTCCTGCGCCCAAGGGCTGAGGACTGACCCGTGGGAAGAGTTTAGACAGCAGCGGCTCCTCTGTGTTGCAGTAGCGGCCAAACGCTCGCACCACGCCGAGCAGACAGGGCACTGTGTATTTACACAGGTATTCTGGGGAGGAAAACCAGAAGAGAGTATTTTTATTCCACACTAATATTTAAGTCAACCTGAAATCAAAATTGCCCCGATTTATTTATTTAAATTCATTTTGACTAACTGTAGCCTGTCGTATTGTGATTAAAAAACAATTACATATACATAAAATATATATTATATCATTATCTTTTCAAATTATATACACTACCAGTCAATAGTTTGGAATAATTATGAGTTTATAGTGTTTTTGAAAGAAGTCTCTTCTGCTCACCAAGGCAGCATTTATTTGATCAAAAATACAGTAAAAAGAGTAATATTATTACAATTTGAAATAACCGTTTTCTATTTGAATATGCTGTAAAATATAATTTATTCCTGTGATGTAACGCTGAATTTTCAGCACCATTACTCCAGTCTTCAGTGTCACATGATCCTTCAGAAATCATTCTAATATGCTGATTTACTGCTCAATTTATTATTGACTATTATTTAGAATAATAACAATTATTATTATTACTATTATTAATTAAAATATATTAAAATTATAATAAACTGTTATTCTAAATTGCTATAATATTTCACAACATAATTGTTTATGTTAAAAAATATTTTTAAAACATTTTAAAAATCTGTCCTACCCCAAATATTTGTACAGTACTGTCATTAATTATAAAATGTTAACCAATAATATAATGTTTCAAGATCCAATCGATTCTAGATAGATACAATAAAATGCCATCCTTCATTTTTGGTCTGTCTCACATTATGAAAGCTATGAATTTCATATAAACAAGGTATTCAGGATGGGAAGAAAACACTGACCTTTATCTTGGCCTTCGATGTTCTGACACGTTTCCTGTAGCACCTGCATGAGGTTCATCACAGCCTCCAAAATCTGAAAGAGATTTGAAAGGAAACTAAATACATCAGTGCTGCTCTTTTCCCTGTAGACCTCAGTCAGGGTAGATACACGGCAGAATTAATGTGACATGAGTGAATATGAAGCTGTGAGAGACATTGTATTGTTGTATTCCCAGGTGGCCTTAGCTCAGCTAGTGACATAACACAACCTATCAGCAATTAAACTTCTCTTTTTAAATACACTAGGACAGCAAAATCAGTAACAGAAACAAGGAACTACACACTTATGACAACAACATGTCTTGGTTGCAGATTCATTCAGATTAGCAAATAAAACTACAGCAAGCAAAGTCATCATGAACACACCTGGATTCGCATGGACTCGTCCATCTGAGCAACGTCTGAGAGCATGGTCACCAAACAGAAGGAGAAGTTCTCCGCAACGGGAAGCGTTTCTGAAACCACAAAGATGAGAGACATGTAAGATCGGGAACAACTGAGAATGCAATCAGGAAATGTGATAAAAAAGACCAAAATATATTTTTATACCTCGTCCTTTTCTCTCCGAGCTCTCCTCGATCCATTGCACCCTGGGTAATCCCTTCAGCAAACCCAACAAGTACGGGACAATAGCGTCCTTGTGCTGGAGGAGCAAATAAACATTCAGTTCAGGACTACAGACCATTATTGCTCATAAACTCATTGATGAATGAATTCACTTTGATTAACATAACACTACTAAACTTAATTAGTTTGATATGTGACCCTGGACCACAATAACAGTCATAAGGGTTGTTGTTGTCCATGTTATGACAGGACAATATTTGACCGAGATACAACTATTTGAAAATCTGGAATCTAAGGGTGCAAAAAAAATCTAAATACTGAGAAAATCGCCTTTAAAGTTGTCCAAATGAAGTCCTTAGCAATGCATATTACTAATCAAAAATGAAGTTTTGATATATTTATGGTAGGAAATTTACAAAATATCTTCATGGAACATGATCTTTACTTAATATCCTAATGATTTTTGGCATAAAAGAATAATCCATAATTTTGACCCATACAATGTTTTATTTGCTATTGCTAAAAATATACCCAAGCGACTTAAAGGAACACTCCACTATTTTTGAAAATAGGCCATTTTTGAGCGAGATGCTAACGGTCTAATCAGATTCAATGATCTATGTTAAGCTACAGCTAAAAGTGCTACCGCCAGACCCGGAGATCGGCTGAACGGATTCGAAAACGGTAAAACTCATCTGTTTAACTCTACGGGAGTTGGAAAATGAGCCTATTTTCAAAAATAGTGGAGTGTTCCTTTAAGATTTCCTTAAGGTTTTGTGGTCCAGGGTCACATATTATTTTTATTGTAAAACACTTTGTGACTCCTTGTCTGTGAAAGGTGCTATATAAATACATTTTACTTACTTACACTGTAGTAGTACTACATTAACATTTTTTGTTTCTGTATTATTCCTTTAATCAATGAAGCTGAGGAGAGCGACTGTGTTAAAACCAGTACCTGCAGCTCAGACTCCACCAGGAAGATGCCGAGGGCGATCACAGCATCTCTCCTCCGCTCATCCAGCTGGAAAACACCACGGATGTCCACGGGACACATGCATTGTAGCTTCTGGACCTATATTAGACAAATATGCAAATGTATTTAAACATGTCATCTTCATCATTCAGAAGCAGTGAGAGCCAGAGTGCCATTGTCTTTCATTTGTATAAATAACTAATCATGCATTTTGTGCGTCAAACTACCAAGTTGAACATGATGACACCACTAGAGTTATATTACTGTTAACTAAAACTAAAATTATTAAAAACATTTTTTGTTAATTGAAATAAAGGCCAAATTAAATCAAATATAAATATGAGATGAAAAGCTACTAACTGGAAATAAATAAAAAATAAAACTGGATTTTAAAAAATAATAAAACCTAAATCATAATAAATATATATATATCTATATATAAAGACAAAAGCACATAAAATTAATAAAAGCTAAACTAAAATTAAAGCTGAAAATATAAAAACAAAAAATTATTTAATTTAATTGAATAAAAACTATAATAGCATATAAATAATACTAAAATAACACTGGACACCACTCAATAACACAACAGGTGCACACACATCATAAAAACTTAATGATGCAAGATTATGTACAGAAGTTCACCAATGTGTAAGGAAGTTTATAACATACTTCCCTTTAAAACAGACTATTGATCAAGCCTTTCCTGTTTTCAGATAAACATGTACATTTCAGAATTATAATTTATTATCATTTTAAATCATTCCTTCAGAAGCAATAAGGGTCAAACTATGTCATGTAACCAAAAAGGTCCCAGAAAACCAGCATACATAGAGAATCTCACATGCAAAACTGACTTTTAGGACACCAGTGTGTCGCATATTTGGTTTTAAATGAGAGCACCTTTGCAAAGATTCACTGAGGCTCAGAAAATGTTTTCTTCTCAGAGTCACAATGACTTTTCTATAGAGATCGGCCCTTGAAACACCTGGTTTTTCACGTCCTGTCAGACAGTAATAACAACACAGCACTGTGATGTGTCAGGGTTAATGCATACTTTACATCTCTGAGCTATAAATGACCACAAAAACACATCAGCCAACACAGCTCTGAAATACATTTATAAATCAATAAGCAGTTGACCAAATCTGACATACTGTATAAATGTGGTTTAATTTGTGTTTTGAATGATCTAAAAGTACACCTTTCACTCACAACAAAAATATTCTGTATTATTATTATTATTATTATTATTAAATTGATAGTTTTATGCTGTCACTGATTATTTTCTATAACTGTATTGTAAGTGTAACGGATCAATAAAGCATTTAAAATAAGCAATCATGTAAGTGATTATTAAATTGAATTCTTGTTTCAACGTATTATATTGATGATTAAACGTGGGTATTATTAATTAATAACGTAAATATCTCTTCAACCCTTAAATTGGGGGGTTCATGAAAAAGAGCTAGAAACTAGCAAAGCAATGACTGTATAAAGCATTGTCAGTCGATTTGAATCGCTGGTCTTTAACATTTGGATATACATGTTAATAAAGGTTATATAAATAAGAGAGGATGTCAGATATTTCATTAAACTTTGATTTGTTTTGGTTGTGTTAGCTGTTAGCTTCAGATGCTAATAGGAAATAAAACTCTCACCTTGTCAAAAGGAGCGGGTCGATGAGCAGCCAGAGAACGCGCGAGAGACAGAACAGTATTAAAATAAAAACCCCGCGACGTCCCTTTCGAAGACATTATTCATTTAATATTAAAAACAAACAAATATCTACAGCAATGACTGTATAAAGCATTGTCAGTCGATTTGAATCGCTGGTCTTTAACATTTGGATATACATGTTAATAAAGGTTATATAAATAAGAGAGGATGTCCGATATTTCATTAAACTTTGATTTGTTTTGGTTGTGTTAGCTGTTAGCTTCAGATGCTAATAGGAAACTCTCACCTTGTCAAAAGGAGCGGATCGATGAGCAGCCAGAGAACGCGCGAGAGACAGAACAGTATTAAAATAAAAACCCCGCGACGTCCCTTTCGAAGACATTATTCATTTAATATTAAAAACAAACAAATATCTACATCTTAAAATGAAATGTTCATCAAGTGACAGCAGATGAGATCTGCGACTACGGAAAGCCCGAGTGCACATTTTACAAGGTCACCGTATATGTGCTGCAGCATTTACGAGTTCACTTTTTTGTTTCTCTGCTGAAATTATACTTTAATATACAACAGTACTCCTCAATAAAAAAAAAAAAAAACTAATAATGGCAAAACAGTTTTGCAATGTACCCACACAGAGCAATTTTGGTCAGATTTTTTTTTACTGTTCTCATTTTGTAATTGTAAGTGACCTTTCTTTCTGTTTTAAAGATGTTTTTCTTTGAACTGTTTGACTACTACATTTCACATAGGCCTACACAAAAAATAAATAAATTAAAACAAAAAACTGGCCCTATAATTCTCTTTTTTTTCATTCAAAGTTGATCTAGACTAAAGCTCTGTTAATCCTAAAGCAGTCAAGAATGTATCTCTAGTCTATATTCATCCTATATGTCTTCTCAAGGTGTAAATTTATTACTTTTTTTAAACCTGGCAACACATTTGTATCTGTGTATACTTCTTTCGTTCTCTTAAATTATTCTAATTAAATTAAATAAATAATCTAATTATTTAATTTTTCAATATGTATATGAATGGTCCTATTGTCTGCTTTTAAACTCACTTTAAATATATAAAGCCATTTCTTTTAATAATTTCAACCTGAAAATAGGCATGAAAACACAATTTTTTAAATATTTATTTTTTAATTTGTTAAAAATCAATTTAAATATGAAACTAAATATCATTATTAATTTATCTAATTATTTTTGGTATTTAAATTATTTTTTTCTTTTATTTATTCTTAATCTCACTTTAAACGTGTTCATTGGTTTGTTTTTTGGATATATTTTATCTTATTTTTAACTATGTAATTTTAGCTGTGAATCATTTATCCTGTTTGTCTATACTTCGTTTTTTTTTATGTCTATCTATCTATCTATCTATCTATCTATCTATCTATCTATCTATCTATCTGTCTGTCTGTCTGTCTGTCTATTTATCTATCTGTCTATCTATCTATCTATGAATAAATAAAGCAGACTCATTTATCCAGTCAGCATAATTTATTCTGAATTAGAACATGAACTGAAGGCACATTATTTTTCATTAGCATGACAATTAATGCATATTTTAGGTCACACGTTTGGAATGCATTCTGATAACTTTCACAGAAACACATCAATAAAATCCTGTTTATTCCCACTACTGTTTCCTGGCCCAACATGGGTCGCCTATGCCTTACTGTTCACAAAGTCAAATAAACACTAGATCAAGATTTGACTGCAACACGGTATCATTTAGACATATGACATTACAGTACATCTAAAACATGTCTTTTAAGAGTCAAGAACCACAGGCAGTCAAACCTCTTCAAGACTGTACATTCAAGACTGTTACTCTCCCACATGACGTGCGGTGAAGGCAAAATACATGTATTTAGTATTTCTAAACTCTAAAACAGTTGCATACTACAAGTTAAGCCACTCGAGTTTTCTGGTCTGCTGTGACAAACTAGCCAGAGTTTTGAAAACAATGCTGAAAAGTGAACATCCGCTTTATACAATGTCTGTTACACGTCAGTCTGCAGTATACCTCTGTTGTCAGTTTTTACAGATTTGTGAGAACGTCTTGAGGTAGGAGAGCAGAAGGAGAAGAGGAAGAGAAAAACAAGCACGCTGAATCGTCTTTAAGGCATGGACTGATCCGCGATCAGCTTTTAAGAGGCTCTGGTTTCACATCATTAACAACATTCAACGCATGTTAAAGAAGTAAATATTGTATTTGAGTGATCTGGCTCTTTGGTGACGCTCGCTTGGGTGAAACAACACTGTTCAGTTTTTAAAAGCTGTTGCATGTGTTGTGGTGTTGATTTCAGAGAGTTATTGTATATGTCACTGTTCTTATGCTATACTGTTACAGCAGGAAATGATTTAATGTAAACAAGTAGAATTACAAAAAATAGATTATATGATGTATATTAATATAGGCACTTAAAATAATCACTAAACCTGGATTACTACCAAATGTCAAAGTGCATGTATCATATGTACCACTAATACTTGTCAAAAGTTATGATTTGTAGAAGTTTTTAATGAAGTCTCTTCTGCTCACCAAGGCTGCATTTATATGCTCAGAAACACAGTAATATTGTGAAATATTATTATAATTTCAAATAACCATTTTCTATGTGAATATATGTTCAAATGTAATTTATTTCTGTGGTCAAAGCTGAATTTTCAGCATCATTACTCCAGTCTTCAGTGTCACATGATCTTTCAGAAATCATTCTAATATGCTGATTTGCTGTTTAAATTGTAATACTATTTCACAATATTACTGTTTTCCCTGTATTTTTGAGCTTAGAAATGCAGCCTTGGTGAGCAGAAGAGACTAGATTAAAAACAGAAATCGTAATGTTTCCAAGTGTTTGACAAGTACTGTATTGGGTATAAAACACATTTGTATCTCATAATTAAAAGCTTTGGTGATTTTTTTTAGATGAGGTTAATTTATGCATTTTAGACTACAGGTTAAGATTTTTCTAAAATACATATTCTGTTTCTTAAATTGCACGGTGTTCAGATTAGGCTCTCAGCACTTAGTATATAATCACATGTGAGGAAAACAAAATTAAAATACATACAATGGAAACGTATATTATTTGCTGGTAAACTGCACTTTAGAAAATAATATTGTTAAAACTACAATTACATTTTCTATGATACCTAATGTTTAAAAAAATAAAATAAAATTTGAGTGAGTCTCCCTAAAGATGTTATTTTCCATAAAAACCATTAAAAAAAAAGTCTAATATTTAAATTGGTCTTTGGGGTAAAAACTAGTTTTCAAGTATTTGGTGTCTTTCTAACATTAGTTGGGAAAATCTCTCCCTCTGTTGATTAAATGATGGTAATTAAGCACATTCCAGTGACTTTCTGTGTCGTCTGCCGTTGGCAGATATTTTGGCTGCTGAGTAAAGGCTCTATGTTGTCACACCGGTATGATGTCATGAAGGCCAGACTCCGCCCATCAGCATCACGCCTCCATTAATCCGTCTTCCACACCTTGTTGAGAACTTTAACCACTTCCTCGTAGATTATGAACACTATAGCCACGTCCATACAGACCCGGCCTAACCTGGGCACGGTGCCTTTGTAGAATCTACAGGAGAGAGAGAAAACGAAGCCAGCACGTTTAAGTGAATACATAAGGATGAATCACAGGAAATCTTTCATTATGCATTACAGTAATGAGAATTTGGTGAGAGTATGTGCTGAAAACAATGTCAAAAATGTGTATGTCTTCATGAAAAATAGAATTTCATAATTTGTTCTTTTGATTTGGGGGTAAATTGGGAGCCCAGATGTTTTTATGAAACCGTTACAAAATGTTAAAAACTAACCAGGTTGAAATTGAAGTTCTAAAATGAGTTAAACTGAAATAAATAAAATTAATTAATTATTTCTATAAATTAATAGAAATTATATTTCTAACTAATTTTACTCATTTTAGAATTAGTCATTTTAGTCAATTAATAATTTTAGAACTAATAAAAATGATAAAAGCACATAAAATTACTATAACGTCAACTAAAATAAAATGTGAATAAAAATTTTGTCATAACTTTTGTCAAAAATTTGTAATGGTCTTAGAAATACTGTTTTTTATTAACAACATGACTTATTTTAATGACAAAAAATTTCATTTTGATTTTAGTTTAAATTTGAGCAATTTTATTATGTGCTTTCATCATTTTTATCACATGCTTGCTTACAAAGCTGGTCCTTATTTAAAACTAAAACTATTATTGATCATTTTCTGTAATTGAAATAAAATAAAAAATAATTATTATGAAGTTTAAACTGAAAAACTTAAAAAATAAAACACTTCTAACTAACTGATATAAGCTGAAGTTGAAGTTCTAAAATGACTAATACTAAAACTGAAATAAAAATACATTTAAGCTAGAAAAATGAAAACTAAAATAAACAAAATTACTAAAACTTAAATTAGAATAAAATGAGAAAATTTTGTCATTTAAAATAATGTCGAAAATTTACAATGGTCTTAGAAATAGTGTTTTTATAAAAAAATATATATATATTTTGTTATGGGTGAATTTACTCCAAGGCTTTTTTTTTTTTTTTTTTTTTCTTTTAATTTTTGGGTAAATAATGACTGCAAATATTTTCATGAGATTCACCCATAAATATCTCCATCAGGTACTTCGTGCTGGTGTCATGTTTACTTACGCAGCCGGTCCTTCATGTTTCATGATTTTGATGGCGCAGTCAACTGTGCTCTTATATTTGTGAGCTTCCAATCCCTGAAAACATCATACAAAACAATATTCAACTGTCCTGTTGATGTTTTACAACAGTCTTGCTTTCTGCTTATTACACACCTGCATTCTCGTTTTGATCACGTCCAGTGGTGTATTTCCAAACACGCTTGCCGCTCCAGCAACGGCTCCAAACACTCCGGTCACGAGGGGGTTAATAGTCTTCTGGGGGTTATCACCTAGTTTTAGAGTGAACACAGTGGTCATTGTAGCCACACTGTTTGATCAGCACACAAAGTACTTATAGAATGCTAATTATAGATTGTGCTTCACACCTTTGTACCAGTTTCTGAGAGCGGTCATTACGTAGAATCGGATGGCCTGGTTTGAGCCCTGCTTCAGTACTGTTGCGGTCAGTCCCTGATATGTTCCTTTGAGTCCTGTGAAAACAGACGAGAGTTTTACCAACTCTAAATAAAGTTTTCATTCTACTCTTATGATGGGAATTTAGTAAATGCTAATTTGAAAAAATGAACTAAAAAAAAAAAAAAAAAAAAAAAAAAAAAAAACTAAAACCAATGATTAATATTTTCAGTAATTTTAATAAAAGCTATAAATAAATAAAATATAAATATTAGATAAAAAACTTCAACTTTAAGAACACTTTAGAAAATTAGAAATGTTGCCTTGGTGGTTAAGTGAAATAAACAAGTTTAAGTTTAAGTATTAAAATGACCAAAATTAAACTGAAATAAAAATAAAGCTACATAGAAATGACAAAAGCACGTTGACTGAAAACGTTGACTGAATTTAAAAAGAAAACTGAAAATATAAAAATAAAACCTAATCAAAAAACAATACTATAATTTATAAATAATACTAAAATAACATTGCTTCATGCTAACAAAAACTGTTTGCACTACAAAATTTTGTAAAACATTTCTGGGGTGGTTTCATAATAAACATAGCTATAATAGTAAATATATACTATGATAACACTTATGAAATAGTCTAAATAAAATGTAGAAAGCAGCCAAGAATGTGTTTTTATAAAGTGACATTTATAAAGTTCAATTTCAGCTTATAATCAGTGTTATTTTAGTATCACTGATTACTGTTAGTTTTTATTTTTTCACTTTCATTTCATGTAATTTTGTTGCGTTTTTGTCATTTTGAGTAGTTTTAGACATATGTCTATATAATTTTATTAATGTTTCAGTTTTAGTGATTTTAGAACATAAGAAGTTAAAGTAAACTAAAATACGAAATGTTGCCTTGACAACTGGCTGGAATAAAATGTTTTATTTCAATCAATGTTTATTTTATTCGAACGAATGATTTTTATGGTTTTAATTTTATTGTGAGTTAACTATAATAACCGTGTAATTTCTCACTGTTCAGATGTATCAGTTGTAAGTGTGTTTGGTCTCCAGGCGGTGGCGCTGCAGACTAAACAACCCACTATCCACATGTACCTTGTGTTCTGACTATTTCCCTCACGCCATGGAAAAATCCTCGGTACTTTGGGTTCGCTGAGGTCTGATCGTGGATGAATTTGACCTGAAATTAAACCAAAACATTAGATTTATATCAGTGTTAATTCAACCAGAAATGGTTATACTTCACATGTATTTCAAAGATATGTGTAGAATGCATTAAAAGCTGCAATGTAAGCTATATGCCTCCTGAGTGTATGTTAATGCATCAGTTTATTCTTGTACATAACTGGTAAAGCACAGGTAAACTGTTCTACTTTTTGCATTAGTGTGGAATTTCTTATAGTGCGTCTAGACAGCAAGTGAGCAATGCAATGTGACTAAAGTCAAATGTTGCACTGCTCACTCTCAGCGTAATCTTTAGCACTAGGCCTCTAACTATCAATGCATGCTAAAAGCATCAGCATATCACGTCGCACACCTTTACAGTCTCCATAGGACACACCACGACTATAGCCTCGGCCACTCCTGCGCCCAGACCGCAGATCAACCCCTGCGTGCTGTCCAGCTTCCCAGACTCATCCCTCATCTTGTTACTGAGGAATTCAAACATCCCAAACCTGCAGACAAACACAAAACGTTACTAAAACTGTAACTCAAATGAAAAAGAAAAATGAAAATATAAAAATAAAACCTAATCAAAAATAATAATAATTCATATATAAATAATACTAAAATAACATTACTTCATGCTAACATGATTTTTTAAAAACTGTGTGCTCTATAAAATAATTTTGTACTTTGCAAAACCTTGTTTACAGGTAGGATAAGTGAAATGAGTTAATAAATCTAAATAATAAAGAACTATACATATAAATAATAAATTATTTATTTATATTTATAATATTTTTATAAAAATCAATTTTATATTTATATATATTATATTTTTATTTTTACAATATTTTTAAATGACTAAAAACATCTGCACACACATACACATAGCTGATTTAAATTTGTATGTCAGGTTCCAATATTTTTAATTAATAGATGTAAATGACTTAATAGTTTACAAATGTAAATGTAAATGCAAATGTAAAACCCTAGCTGGACTGGCTGATATGTCATGTCAGTGAGCAAGTAGTACTCTACAAAAAGACTCATCTCGTCGATGAATTGTTGTAGAGCAGAGCTCAATTAGAAACGGTGGGCAGCTCTCAGCTGGCATAATGTCAGACTTCACACTGACAGTCAAAGGCTTATCCCAGCGGGTCAGGAAGCGCTCACCTCACTGCCGCTTTGGGAATGGAGCCATAGACCAGAGAGCTCAGACCGCGGTACAGACCCTTCACCCCATGATCACGCACCGTCTGCTTCACACAGTCAACTGACGAGACAGGACAGAAGAATTACACCACTTCAATATCATTATTCATCCTCCAAAACAGAGCCACTCGCAGTCTAATCTCAGGCATTTAAATTGCTAATATTTTGGAAACGTGGGTAGTGATGAATTATTAATAGCATTAATTTCCTTTTCAAATCGTTCTGATCTGATTCTGAGTAATTCATTCAACATTTCAAAAGAGAACATGACCAGACTGTCGAAATGTGACACTGCTTGGTTGCAAGCGTGCGATTGGCTAATAAATGAACCTGGTTGAACAATCCGTGCTGATAAACTTGTTGTGAAAATGGGCCACAAAGTCCAGCGGCTGATAAACCTGAACCCTGTACCTGAACCCTGTACTTTGAGCTTTCAAACCGGCTTGGACTCGGTCTCTGCCGATGAACCATGTGTTTTTACACACAATGATTAAACGCAAGTGTTTGGAAAGCTCTCAGGACAAGGCAGATGCAATTAGAATGAAAACCACTGCTGAGTGTTTAGTTTAGATAATAACATGAAGTCATTAGAGTAAATACACACCGATGCCTTTGTAGCGAGGCGGGTTTGCCTTCTCATCTAACTGAAGCTGAGTTTTCACATACTCTGTAGGAAACGTGATGCAGATTTCAATGCCTCCAGCAATCCCACCTGCAAAACACAGAGAATTTATTAATAGTGATATTTACAATATAAGCCACAAATCAGGGTTATTTCAGTTAAAAATTAAGAATAAAAATAATAACCTAAAAAAAAATTGTTACTTGAAATAAAAGAGGTTAACTGAAATAATACATACATACAGCACACACACACACACACAATATATATATATATATATATATATATATCATCCAAAATACATTTTTGTTTACATATGTGTGTGTACTGTGTATATTGATTATATATATACAAATACACACACATGCATGTATATTTTTAAGAAAATTATGTTATGTTTATGTTACATTTTTTTACATATAAATTATATAAATATATACATATAAATACATGTAAATATTTTTAAAACATATACTGTACTGTATGTGTGTGCATTTATATGTACATAATAAATATACACAGTACACACACATATATTAGGTAAACAAAAGCTTTTATTTTGTATGCAATTAATTGCGATTAATCGTTTGACAGCACTAATATATATAAATGTAAACTCATTTTCTAATTTTCATTTAGTTCAACTTGATGTACTTAAAAAATCACTAAACAATTGTACTAAACTATTTCCCTGCTCTCTCTGATGGGTGTGACTGTGAAACAAACGTCCTGCTCTTTAATCAGATCTCAACTTTGCGGACACATTTACACGCTTCAGGTGATCGATCAAATGAATCTGATTCAACCTGCAGACATTATTATACGCTGTATACAGTCCAGAGGAAAATATTACTGCTCTTTCATAACTCAGAAGTGTTAATGGAGTTATTTTTCATTTAGGTATCAACTTTGTCTAAGGTGTTTCTACTAAAATAACCACGAATGAGTAAACATTTGTCATACTGTAAGATTATAGAGCGATAAAATGATTGTGGATAGCAGAGCAGTGTTTGAGTTCATATTGAGATCTTTGGTCACATTTGAGCACAGTTGGAGACATTGCTGTGATCTCTAGAGGAGACACATGAGATATTATGAAAAAGACTTTTTCTCAGGAGAAACATTGGAGGGCTTCAAACTTCAGCAAAAGTCTCCATTTAATCTCACAGATGGCTAGAAGAAAAAACAGATTTTAATTTAGATTTAATTACATTTTTGTTTTCTACAGGATGCACTAAAATGCATACCGTATCTTCTATATAACTCCTCTCAAATGTATGCTAATTTTGTCAATTAATTAAAATACTACCCTCCTTTTATAGTGTAAAAAGGAGATGAAAAATGTGAAGACACAAAAATAAAAATCTAATGTTGTTGTGTCATTAATTGGCCATAAACAATTGATCATATTCCACTAATGAGTGCCTATGCTTTATATTTGTAATTCCTCTTAATGACTTCTGATGTTTCCCCAGTGGTGCATAAACTACAATTTCTTGTTCCTGTTCATTGTCTCCTCTTCATTTTAGTGATGTTTTGTCATCATTGATAATTCCTGGAACAATCCTGGGCACGTTCAAGAAACTTGAGGGTTTTTTGTTAATATATATTTTTTCTTTACAACATCAGTATACCTGTTTAACAGGTTTTAATATAACTGACGAGTGCTAATGTGTCTTATAGCAGGTGAAACAGCAGAATATAGTGCAGGAGGGTCAGATATCTAACCTGTTTGACCTGCTGATCTCCCCGAGCCACAAAAACTGCCCTGAGGGAGAGTCGAGGGGCTACAACCATCCCAAAATCACCATGTATGTCCACATATGTGTACATAAATCACTTAACACAAATAAATAACAAATATTAGATTTTAAAATAAATATAAATATTAGAAAATTAAAAGTTTGAGGCCAGTAATTTTTAAAAATGTTTTTAAAACATTTATGCTCACCATAAATATTATTAGAATTTCAAATAACTGTTGTCTATTTTCTTGTATTTTAAAATGTAATTTATTCCTGTGATCAAAGCTGAATTTTCAGCATCATTACTCCAGTCTTCAGTGTCACATGATCCTTCAGAAATCATTCTAATATGCTGATTTGCTGCTCAAGAAACATTTATTATTATTATTATTATTATTATCAATGTTAAAATCAGTTGTGCTGCTTAATATCTTTGTGGAAACCATGATACATTTTGTTCAGGATTATTTGATGAACAGAAAGTGCAAAAGAACAGCATTATTGTCATTTTTGATCAATTTAGTGCATCCTTGCTGAATAAACGTATTAATTTCTTTCAAACAGGAAGTTCAGGCCACTAATACTACTAGTTCCCTTCAGTAGACTTATATGAAACTACCTTATGTATTCAGTACTAGGAAAAATGTCATGGTCAAATCCAGATTGCTTCTAACAAATAAAAGCAAATAACACTTTATAAATGTCAGAAAAACCTTTAGAACTTTTAAGGAAGCGAGGAATGTTTGGTCAGATCCTAAGGGCGAACTGCATGACACACCTAATCCTGTTTTACGTCTAGAAGTCAAACAAAGTAACTCTATATGATGCAATCAATGGCCTTGCGTGAGTGTTTGCGTGAGCAGTGACAGACAGGCGTGACGTCTTCTGTTTTTCTGCTGAGCCATCTGTTCATAGTGAAGTACTAGTATGACTGGTCTTTTACAATCAAAACACGTCAGCCAAAAGGAACGTTTTTTTTCAGAGGTGGAGCAGGTATTTACATTATAATGAGTACTGTTGACAAATGTACTGGTACTTTGGTACCAAGTCGATACTTTCATTTTAAAAATGCAACAACAAGCGTGTTGCAACAAGCTCTCTGTGAAGAGAAACAAAGGTTTCTATTTACGACGTGTTTTTGCAGCGTTGATAATTTTAGCCAATCACAGACAGCGTGTGGGAGCAATGGCCAATCAGAGGCGTTTAAGTTAGCCAGCGGTCAATACGCCAGTTTGTCCAGCGCGAGTCGTTTGCTCGTATAACCAACAAATTATAAACACAATGTAAATAAGAAATTAATTCTGCAGTATAGACAGAGTCTGAGTGTTCACTTGAGCCTTGAATTGTTTCGAACGGTTCAGTGAACTGGTTCATTCAGTTCACTAAAAAGAACCGGTTCAAAAGAACGATTTGTTCGCGAACCGGACATCATTAGTACACCCTGCAAAGTTTCGGGGAGTGACATCTTTGGAATGCACTGCTCCAACGAAGTCCAGGATCATGTTCTTTGAACATAAATAGCGTCCAATAAATAAATGTTAACAAACATCTGTGACATCTATGAAATGCATGATAATCCAGTGCACTCAGTTGCATGTTCTAGTAAACAACATATTTAAACACTCACAACCCGTCTGCATTCCATGTTACTGTGTTAATGCGTCCATGCCACAGGCTCTGTCATCATATCATGTCATGCATCCAACACATTTATCACTCCACTGAGCAATTACTGGGACCAGAATGAGCTTCATGCAGCACATAATTAGATATGAATGGAACTACTATGAGTTTCTCATTAACGGTCACTGCAGACACGTGCCCTGGCAAGACATTAACCATGCTAACTAAGCACACTTCAGGGAAGGGTGGAAGATAGACAGCCTATAACTACACTTTTAAGATGACAAAGTCATCCAACACATTTATCACTCCACTGAGCAATTACTGGGACCAGAATGAGCTTCATGCAGCACATAATTAGATATGAATGGAACTACTATGAGTTTCTCATTAACGGTCACTGCAGACACGTGCCCTGGCAAGACATTAACCACGCTAACTAAGCACACTTCAGGGAAGGGTGGAAGATAGACAGCCTATAACTACACTTTTAAGACGACAAAGTTATCCATAGATGCCAAAGAGAGAATGAAATAAAGAAAAAGAATGTTAATGCATTATTAATGCAATGTTATCATAATTTGGAACCAGTCATAAAAGGATCAAATAAAAATAGCAATCAAATAAGATACTAACTGAAAATATTCATTATGAATAATCTTATTTGATTATTATAAGTTCTTATTTGATCAATTTAAAAGTATACCCAATTTAATACTTGTTAACTCAAAATCATAATGATTAGAAATGTAGACATAGGAATTTCCTTAGAACTCCTTTAGGACTGTTCCTGAAATATTACACGTAAATAAAAGGCACTTATGGATAACAGTAATAAAGAAATACTTTATCAATAAAGGAAAGTGAAGAACATGTCTGGGTCATATTTCACCCCAAAAATAAAAGAAACAAATAAGAAATTATCTTTTGCATACAAAATAAAGCCTTTTTTGCATTGTGACATTATTTGATGCCAACGAAGCACATTTTTACTAATATATATATATATATATATATATATATAATGAGATGTAAAAAACAAATATCTGGAGTAAAATTGTACAATACTTTACAAAAAAAAAAAAAGAAAATGTGCAAAAAATGTATTGAACATAATAATAAAAAGTCCTGAAAGAAAAAAGTTCCTAAAACAGATGTCATTAAATAATAGATAAAATAAAATATTATGAAAAATAAAATATTAAAAAATAAAATAAATGCATTTTCCCACATTCCAGTAGTGAGAATTAAGGTGTAAAATGTGCTTAACTGTCATTAAAATAATTTAAATGTTTTTTTGGGGGGGGGATTTTAGGGTGCAATGTGACGTTTTCCTGACACTTCTGATTGACACATTCTAGTTTTGTTACAGGCAGGTCTTGACTGTTACATTGCAACACAGAAATGCTAGACTGTATCAAAGCTCTTCTGTTACTCTGCATCAGTTCCACACAGCATGACACACACATCGCAGTCCAGCACACTGAATACTCGCCTGTGCAGTGATGCTGACTACAGCCCTGTAGGGTTCAAGTGAGCAGAGGACTGTAAACAGTGTGGATGACAGTGCAAAAACTGCGCGGCACAGCTGACCTGGAGTCAGTCACAGCATTAACATAAATGGCTTTCACAGTTTCTTACGTGGTTCATAAAAGCCCAAAAAGACACTTACCTGCTTTTTAAGATGCAAAGGGGGACAGAGCATATGAAAAATATAATTGATTATTTATAATCAAAAATGCCTAGGACTCAGGAATTTCCAAGTGATCCAGAATAATGAGAGCAGCATTATGTGAAGGGGATGCCATCTGCTGGTAACTGTGTGTGTTTGAGTAATAATGAAGCAGTGTTGAATATGGGCACATAATTAATTTCAGCTGTAAACTGCAGCTTCTGCTGTCTCTCGTTTGTCTGCATTTGGAGATTTAATACATGAGTACTTTGGAATAACAATAAACAATAAAAGTCTTAAAAAAAACAGAGTTCAAGCCCCTTCAGAACTTTTTGAAAATACCACAGTTACTATATTGAAGAATATATGGCTAATTGCTGGAAATTAAGGTTATAAGAAATTGGTCATTTTATTTGTGAAAAAAAAAAACACTTTTTAATGTCTTGCTGGGGACTTTTATTTAGAAAGCGTTTCTGTTGACGCCAGTGCGCATGCGCAGTTTGTCTCCTTCACTTTGTCCTGTAGCAGTTCGTGTCAAATCTGAAACACTTGACACACTAAAGCTTCTGCTTTTTATCATTTTATTTCTGTCTCAACAACAACAACAGCAGCAGCATCCTCGGTATGAATTTATCAATCTATTATGAACTAGACCGCAACTTTAAATATCGAGGCAGTTAGTTGTGTGTAGTGTTGTTATAGCAATAAAAAACAGACAGCACAGCACAGCAGCTATTTTTCATAACCTCACCCTAGTCTATATTTAAACACCTTTTCCTTGTTAACTGTGTGGTTTTGTGCTGGTCATGATTAAATGCAACATGTTTGTGCTTTCTGCATATGATTAAGTCTTAAAGGCGTTTCCTCCATTCATGATTAGATTATGAGCTCGAGACCACGCCCCCTCATGCATAAACACACATAGCTGTTTTCTCTGCGTGATAATGCACGTGTCTGTTACTTTAATAACAGAAGACGGCGTCGCCTTCTTGTATTATAGCATGCATTTCTACTGAAGTGTTTGATAATCAGCTTTTCTGTTCCTCATTTCAGTATCAATGTCACTAAATATGCCTTACCCTACACAGGCAGTATTTTTAAGTATGATAGACACGTTTAATGCTCTAAAATGCTGCCTACAGCCCATTTTGTTTGTACTGCAATTAAAAAACCTACATGGACAATCATGTAAAAATAGATGCACAGTATTAAGGATGCTGGTTGGCATCGTTTTTTTGCATGCAATCAAGTTATAATTCGCTGGTTGTCCACTTATTTTCTAGTATCTAACAGGCCCTCATAAAATAATGTGAAAATAAAAGTCAAATATGTTGGCGGTCTAAATGCAATCATGGACAGATTATGAAAGCTTAATTTACTAACTAGAAAATGAACAACTACTATGAACTACATTCACACAGTGGATATGGTAACTGATTATGCCATTTAGAGGGTTTGCTTCATCTGCAGGTTCATCCCCGGTTTCTTCAAAAATGCAATTTTTGTAGCTTACTTGCAACACCATTGACAGTTTAAACATGCTGACATTTCCCCTTTCGTTTATGTATCAGATATAATGGCTGTTCCTCCTGCATACTCAGACCTGGGAAAAGCAGCCAAGGACATTTTCAGCAAGGGTTACGGTGAGGAAACTCACTCCATCCTGGAAAAGTTGTTTGCTTTAAAGACAAGTTGCATTCTACTGTATTTAATGTCTTTGTTTTGTTTGTAGGTTTTGGGATTGTTAAATTGGACCTCAAAACGAAATCTCAAAATGGAGTGGTGAGTTCGTTTTTTTTTTTATTTGTAGCAGTAGTTTATCTATTTTTTAAAAAACATATGGGCCCAACTAGAACAAAATTATATTTTGCATAAATAAAATTTAGATCTTAAGGACCATTAAAGGAATATTTCACCAAAAAATGAAAATTAGCTGAAAATCCAAGAGTTTTTTTTTTTATTTGTAGCAGTAGTTTATCTATTTTTTAAAAAACATATGGGCCCAACTAGAACAAAATTATATTTTGCATAAATAAAATTTAGATTTTAAGGACCATTAAAGGAATATTTCACCAGAAAATGAAAATTAGCTGAAAATCCAAGATGTAGATGAGTTTGTTTCTTCATCAGAACAGGTTTGGAGAAATGTAGCATTACATCACTTGCTCACCAATGGATGCTCTGCAGTGAATGGGTGCCGTCAGAATGAGAGTCCACACAGCTGATAAAAACATCACTATAATCCACAAGTAATCCACACCACTCCAGTCCATCAATTAATGTCTTGTGAAGTGAAAAGCTGCTTGTTTGTTATAAACAAATCCATAATCTACGCTGCTTCTGGCCAGAATACAAGTCCATAATCCATAATAACACTTCCTCCGGTGATAAAGTCGCCTGTTGTCCTCTCACATCAAAATCCACACACATATTTGTTTAGAGCTGTTTTGGCTTGCAAAAGGTGCTTGATCTGTGCAGATTTCTCTCCCGATTCAGACCAGACAGCTTTTTAATTAGAGAAAGCAATATGATGGATGGAGGACTCCTACAGTATTTTAGCTGAAAGCAACAGATTGAAGTTAAAATGTCTTAATAATGGATTTGTTACTTTACAAGACATTCATTGATGGACTGGAGTGGTGTGAATTACTTGTGGATTACTTGTGTTTTTATCAGCTGTGTGGACTCTCATTCTGACGGCACCCATTCACTGCAGAGCATCCATTGGTGAGCAAGTGATGGAATGCTACATTTCTCCAAACCTGTTCTGATGAAGAAACAAATATTTTGGATGGACTGAAGCAGGGTGAATTTTCAGAAAATAACATTTTTTGGGTGAAATTTTCCTTTAAGGTGTCATTGTTCTCATGACAGTGAAGCAGATTTCATTACCTTGATGCTTAATTGTCATGTATTTAAACATTAAAGCAATTGTTGTGTCTTTGATGCATCATTTTGGGAAATGCATTTAGATGGTAAGATTATTGTAGGTGTGTTTGTGTGATGTGGCATGTTTCACTCTGAAGGCCCACACGTCTCTGTGGTCTCCATCACACATCATTTACCATACAGGAGGAACTGCCTGAACTTTTATCTTGCTGTCAGTTATTCGTGGGTAACTATTTTCACGTCATGTGTGAATTTATTTTTGAATAATTTTTCTCTGACTACACAACCAACATCACTCTAGAGTTAAATAAGAGTCACGTCCCATCAGTGTTTCTGGTTCACAATCAAAATAAACCTAATTCTGTCACATCGCTCGCCATCTGCCATGCAGTAATTTCATGAGACACCTGCTCACACTGTCCTCTTAATGTGTTGTTTTTAATAATGCACAAATATAGACTTCCTGACAGATACTTTTAACTGTTAAATACAGGGTTGGTGGTAACAGTGTTGTTATTTTTTAACTAATAGTAAAATTAACACTATTAACTTTATTTAAAAATTGAAATATCAATAATTTGGTAAATTAGTAATTGAAAAATCACTAATTTGGTAATTGATAATTACAGGGTTTATCATAGCGGTGTTGTTGTTTTTAACTGTATCTCAAATTAATATTATTAAAAATCTGTATTTAAAATATCAGTAATTGAAAAATGGGTAATTCGGTAACTGAAATAAAGCTGAAATAAAATAGATATTAGATGAAAAGCTTAAACTTGAATAAAAAATTTGAAACGATGCCTTGGCATGAAGTACTAAAAATACTCAAATTAACTGAAATAATAATTAACTAAAGCTATTTATAAATATTTTAATAAAATCTTACATATTTAATTAAATATTTAAATAATAGGTAAAAACTAACTAAAAATGACAAAAGAAAAAATTAAATTACTAAAACTGATAATTGAAAATATGAATAAATACTGTAATAGTGTATAAATAATACTAAAATAATACTCATTGGTAGAAAGCAACAAGCTTCAAATGGCTTAAAAGTATAACAAATTTATAACAAATATTTAAGTGTTAATTGTCAGTAAATACTCATTGGTAGAAAGCAACAAGCTTCAAATGGCTTAAAAGTATAACAAATTTATAACAAATATTTAAGTGTTAATAATTGTCAGTAAAAAAGTCCAATATTATTTATCTTTACTATCTTCTCTGATAGTAAAAAAAAAAGTGAAATTACAATCTGAAATCAAAACATTATAATATACAACACAAAAGTAGGTAACAGTCTAGTGCTTTTGTAGCCTAACAGACCGATATGATTAAATAAAAAGCTGTTTGTTGCTAATACATGCCTAGTTTATTTTTTTTAATCCTGTTCATAAACTCTAATCCAACTGCAGGAGTTCAACACATCTGGATCCACCAACACGGACACGGGAAAAGCCGGTGGGAGTTTGGAGACCAAGTATAAGATGAAGGATCTGGGATTGAGTTTAAACCAGAAGTGGAACACAGACAACATGCTCACTACAGAAGTGTCTGTGGAAGACCAGGTCTGATCACACTCTCCTCATGACCTTTGACCCCTATTGAGTTGCATTGAGTATGATCAAAATGGTTTGCTATCATATTCATGATTTGTTGTATCATCTCCTCAGCTCGCACAGGGGTTGAAATTGGCCCTGGATACGTCTTTTGTACCAAACACAGGGTGAGTTGTTAGTATCTGATGCTTGTTTCATGCTTTTGTTTGATGTCTTTGACAGTGTTATTCTCTCTTTAGCAAGAGGAGCGGTAAACTGAAGACCGGCTACAAGCGTGACTTGGTCAATGTGAGCTGCGACATTGATTTCGAGGGTCCGGTTGTGCACTCTGCAGCGGTTCTGGGATACGAAGGCTGGCTCTTGGGCTACCAGATGGCGTTTGACACGGCCAAATCCAAACCGGTGCAAAACAACTTCGCTCTGGGATACAAGGCCGGAGATTTCCAGCTTCACACCAACGTGTAAGAAGCATTGAAAAACAACACAGGAAAATGCTGATCAGTGGATTTTAAGTTGATACTGCAGAAATTGCTATGAAAGCTTGTTTCTGCCACAGGAAAAATGTATAAATAAAAAAGGAAATTACTTTTTTTCATGCAATTCTGAGGTTATATCTCACAATTCTAGAATAAAGTCATAATTGTGAGATATGAACTCGCAAATTCTGAGAAGAAAAGTCATAATTGTGAGTTATAAGCTCGCAATTGTGAGAAAAAAAGTCAGAATTGTGAGATAAGTCGCAATTACTTTTATTTTTCATTCTGTGGCGGAAACAAAAAATCAGAACTGCGAGAAAAAAGTCAGAATTGCACATTTATATCTTGCGATTTTACATTTTCGGACTTATTTGTCAGAATATAAGCTCGCAATTAACTTTTTCATATTTTTAAATATGAAATATTTTGATTTAGCTAGCTACGATCCTGCTGACATTAGGGCTGGGTTGAAAATATTGATTTCCCGATTTTAATAAATTCTTATTTTATCGAAACTGATATTAATTCTTAAATCGCAAGAATCTATCTTTTAGTCTATGCTGTCTTCTCCTCCAGCTTTGTCACTTTTGATATGAAACTAAATCTGAGTTTTCAGCTCAGTTACAGTACAAAATAAGCATAAATTTAACATCAGAAACTAAATTAAAAGAGACCAGTTTACCGAAACGAATCACGTCTCATGAAATCACTCAATCAGTGTTTCAACCGCGGAAAGACGTCAATGAAACAGCTAGTGAACACTGTCACATAATGTTACATAGTTAAGTAAAAAACATTTTGAAGGCATGCTATTGGTTTAATATGTTCTGAATGTGTCATGTGTCACCAGTAATGACGGAGCTGAGTTCGGAGGATCTGTCTATCAGAAGGTCAGTGATCAGCTGGAGACGGCCGTCACTTTGACCTGGACTTCAGGCAGCAACAACACACGCTTCGGAGTTGCTGCAAAGTACCAGCTGGATAAAGATGCCTCGGTGTCTGTAAGTTCACAATCTGAGAAAAGGATAATTCACTTAATATGGATTGAGTTAAGCCAAAAAAGTACTCTATGCAAGTACGCAATCACCCATGCAAATTCTTGGCTAATGCATTACAAGCTTGGGGTTCCGTTGTACATAACAGCAATGCTGAGAATGCAAATGCAGATGTGTGTTGCATTATGATTCGAGTTGTGACCATCATTTGTGTAACTTGAAGCATCTGCATCCATGTTGTTTTTTGGATTATTTTCAGGTCTAAATCTGCCCTTACAGGGAAGTTATACTAAATATTCAAAGCTTGGAATGACCAACCTGAGCATGTTTCATTATTTCCTCATAACAGGCTAAAGTGAACAATGCCAGTCTGATTGGAGTTGGTTACACTCAGAGTCTTCGACCCGGTAATCGTGTTATGATTATTGTTTATGATCTCTGGATATGAACAGCATAACACTTCTACATTTCTGCAGTATGCAAACTGCACAGTTTGTGAATTTTCTTTAAGCACCGAATGACATTTGCTAAAATGTTCAATATACAATCAAAGCACCGCAGGGAGTACTTTATCCCAGAGTGCAGTGCATTTCATTTGAAGTGTGAAGAATGAACCAAGAGTGATTTTTAGCATATTCCTTTTTGATTTATTATTCAAGCATACTACTGGAAGTTGAGGCATTATTAAAGGAATGGTTCACCTGAAAATGAACATCTTCTGAAACTTTTCTCACCCTCGGGAAATCTAAAATGTAGATGAGTTTGTTTCTTCATCAGATTTGGGGAAATATCACCAATGGATGCTCTGCAGTGAATGGGTGCCGTCAGAATGAGAGTCCAAACAGCTGATCAAAACATCACAATAATCCACAAGTTATCCTCACCACTCCAGTCCATCAGTTAATGTCTTGTGAAGCCAAAAGCTGTGTCTGTAAGACATAAATCTATTATTAAGACGGTTTAACTTCAACTGGTTGCTAAAATACGAGTCCAAAATCCATAATGTTTTTTTTTCAGTGAAAAAGTCATCTCATCTGAATCAGGAGAGAAATATGCACAGATCAAGCACCGTTTACCAAAATCATTTTCTGAACAAATATGTCTGTGGATTTTAATGTGAGAGGACAACAGGGAATAGACATTTTCACTGGAGGAAGCGTTATTATGGATTATGGCAAATAATCTAGCCAGAAATGATGGTTTGAAAGTAAAAATGCCTTATTGATGGATTTGTTTCATACAAACAGGCATCTTGTCACTTTATAAGACATTAACTGATGGACTGGAGTGGTGTGGATTACTTGTGGATTATTGTGATGTTTTTATCAGCTGGTTGGACTCTCATTCTGACGGCACCCATTCACTGCAGAGGATTCATTAGTGAGCAAATGATGAAATGCTCAATTTCTCACATCTGTTCACATGAAGAAACAAACTCATCTACATTTCGGATGGCCTAAGGATGAGTAAATGTTCAGGAAAATTCATTTTTGGGCGAACATTTTATTTATTTATTTAAATATAATTTAAATTTATTACAAATGTACTTTTTAAAATTTTTTATTTCACTGCATTTTGCATGCAACAGTGAGATTATGTGACAGCAGTGTCGCATACTACTGTTTAATGGCGTTGATCTTTGCATACGGCATACAATTTGCTAAAAAACATACAAAGTGCTATTTTAAAACTAGTAATTATTAATAAATAGTAAGCCGTATATACTCCACAATATGTAGTACACTAGAATTTCATTCCAGTCATCTTGTGACCAATATTTTAATTCTTTAAGATACTTATTAACCTCTTCGTGCATCTTTTAATGTCTTACATTCTCTTTGTCCCATTGTAAAGGTGTGAAACTCACTCTCTCGGCCTTGATCGACGGAAAAAACTTCAGCACAGGCGGACACAAAGTAGGACTGGGTTTTGAACTGGAAGCGTAGCTGCCGTAGTGCAAAAGACACCGAAGAGAGAGCCGGTCCTCATGTTGTCCCTCCTACATCACACACTAGCACTCGATGACTAAAAACACTTAGCGGCATGTTGATGGTTTTTGCAAGTCTGTGGGAGCTGAGTGATTCAATCTCAACCGGCCGTAAGACCTGGCCTTCTAAGGGAAATATTTGCTGATCACCTGATTTATTTAACGACAGCCGCATATTTACGTAGAGCAAACCAAATTACACAAGTAGCGGTAGATTTGCAAGATTGGAGTGTTTCTCTGGTGATGTCAGTGCATGTTAAGGACTTGTGTTTGATTTATCGCGTCGGTGAGCGAAGGTCTTAAACTTGCATGGTTGTAGTTAAGGTTATTTCTCAGGATGCTGCACTTCTTGGGCTTTAGGCCTCACAGGAAACTGAACAGACAGCATGCGTATTTTTAGAGCTTGCAACACTATCTATTACACACTCATTGATGGTTAGAGAGCAACTCTGTCTTGTGGCAAAATATGCCGCTAGCAAACCATTTCAAAAGTGTACAAATGAGCTTTTTGTGCATTGAACTCTTTATGGGCACAGATTTGTGTAATGCGTTGTACATACCAACTGTTTTTCCATATTACTATTATATATATCGTTATTATATATAATAACTAATTTTACAGTCTTGGGGAAGTTGGTCTTTGTACCTAATTTTTCCAGTGGAAATTGAGGAATTTTAATAAACGAAGAAAAATTGAATGCTGTTTTGTGTTATTTAGAGTTGTGCTTGTTTCATGGACCTGCTTCACAGTACAAGTATGAGGAAAAATACAGTACCGTTCAAATGTCTGGGGTTTGAAAGATTTATTTATTAAATAAATTAATACTTTTATTCAGCAAGGATGCATTAAATCGATCAAAAGTGACAGTAAATACATTCATAAAGTTTCAAAAATGTATTATTCAGATGCAGTTTTTAAGGATCATTTGACACTGAAGACTGGAGTAATGATACTGAAAATTCAGCTTTGATCAAAGGAATAAATTACATTTTAAACTATATTCAAGTAGAAAACAGTTACTTTAAATTGTAATAATATTTCACAATATTAGTGTTTTTACTGTATTTCTTAATCAAATAAATGCAATCTCGGTGAGCAGAAGAGACTTCTTTCAAAAACATTAAAAAAAAATCTTACGCACCCCAAACTTTGAAACAGTACAGTATAGCATGTTCTTTACAAATATAATGTATAACTACAACAAAAGTTTTTTTTTTTTACATAGAATGTACAATGAAATGGGGAAAAAATGTGAACCAATAACAATTTCCTCACGTTGACCATCTGCACGGCAGATTTTGTTTCAGAGAAGGTTCACTTTTGCCACAACCTGCCTGCATCCGGTGCGAGAAAATTTCCATTCGCCAACTATATAGTATGATAGTTCTTCCGCAAGCCTTTCTACATGGGATCGATCTGGGTAGAATCCTTCCCTGGACATCTCGTCAATAAAACAATCCATTACGTGGCTCTTCTCCAGAAGCATAAAGGGCAGGAGCTCTGCCTCCAAAAATAGTATGTGGTATCTTTCAAGGTAGCTACGCAACCAAGGGTTCAGCTCCTGACTCAAGCTCAGACGGCCTGAGACGGCGACGCTGGAGTTGTGCAGAACGAACTTGGTGATGTCTTCATGTCCCAGGTTGCTGATGAGAATGTAGATGGCGTTTAAGTATTCGTTGTTGTTTTTGGGATGAATCAGGTCTTGCAATGTGTCCAGCAACTCCCTGGGCATGTGCTCCACCTCATCGAAGATAAAGACTGGTATCTTCTCCTCTTCCTCAGCCTGAGTGACCATTTCCGAGACGTGAGAGTCCAGAGATTTGGTGCATTGTGGGATATCGTCATCTGTTGGGCAATGGTGCAGAACGAAGTACTGCATCACCAAGTCCTCGCCAACAACCGAGCGGAAATGCTGAGCCAGTAATCGGCCAACGTGGCTCTTCCCAACTCCAGTGGGTCCATGGAGCGACAACGCTAAAGGTTTATTGTGTACATAAGTTGACAAATAATCATGTAAATGACCCAGAAGACTCTCTGCCACTTCCTGTTGGCCAAACACTTCCCTTTTAAGGGTTTTCTCCAGTCCGTCTAGATCATATTTAAGCACATGGTCATCCAAGTTCTCAATGGCATTGTAAACTTGTAGAAATACGATGATGCACAACAAGTAGAGGCAGTTCTTTGCACGGCTTCTCTCTTTTGTGGGTACGGCTCTCAAACTGCTGCTCGGATACAAAACCCGCGCCTTCCTCTTTTTCTTCCGCTTGCGCGGGGAGGCAGGGTTAGAGTTTATGGTGTCTTGAAGATTTTCAAAGGTGAAAAACTTTGGGCTGGTGGACCGTGGAGACATGAAGCTCTGGGACGACACCGCTGCTATCTCAAGACGCCGTTTCTTCATGGCCTGGTACTTCTGGCGAATGCGCACCATGGTTCGTACGCTAGAGGAGAACTGGGAGAAACTTCCCGTGCCATTTTCCTTCGTCTCTTTCGGCTGGTCTCCTCTCAGCCTGTCACTGGGTTCTTGTTCTCCCATCTGTGGAAAGCAATGACGAAATAAAAATCAAACAATATGAGAAAGACCATATGAGTTTGAGTAATCACCATGCTGTAAACAAAGAAATAACGACTGTATTTCAAAATCTAGCCACCATCTTTTAGCCGACTGTTTCTGCAGGATTTTCCAGCAGGGGAATGGTAGCAATAACAAATGGTGTGAAACTTGAGTGCTTGAAACTTGTTTTGACAACGTTTTGTTTGATATTTTTGCTCAAAAATTGGCACAGAATTAATTGGATGTTTCTGCTGCTAAAGGTTCTTTAAAATTCCATGGAATCTTTCCAGTGGACAAAAGGTTTCTTCTAGTAGAGAAAGGTTCTTTAGATTTAGATTAAAATTTCTTTACACTCTTAAAAATTAAGGTTCTTTATTGGCATTGATGGTTCCATGAAGAACCTTCAACATCCATGGAACCTTTCCATTGCACAAAAAGTTCTTTATAGTGGAAAAAGGTTCTTTAGATGATTCAAATGTTCTTCAAACTAAGAAATAAATGAAATCGTTTCTGAAACGTTCTTTGGGGAACCCAAAAATGGTTTGGAAGGCCAAGTCCTGCAGAGTTTAGCTCCAACACACTTCTAGCGAGTCTGAAGACCTTGGTTAAAGTGTGTTTATTCTGGTTAGAGCTAAACTCTGCAGAACAGTGGCTCACAAGGAACAGGTTTGGACAGTCCTGTTCTATGGCATCACTGCAAAATGCCTTTGGAACCTTTAAGTGTTCTTGTATGTTTCGTTTAGCATGCTAACCTCAAAATGAGCAAATGTTCTGTCCTCAGTGGCCCTTAAAAAGCCTTTGGTGCAAGATGACAGATGTTGTAAACAGCATGCATCATAAATTCAGCTTTTCTTTTGTGACACGTCGCACCTTTTATTTTGGTGCATTAAACAGTTTGCTTTTTCCATAAAACAGCAAATGCTGAAAGCAAGAATGGAGGCATATGCATTCAGATAATGAACAGCGAGAGGTCATTATAGACATGCATGATTAGCAGTGCCAAAGTGCAAATGCAATCTGTTTTTTTCAGCGACCTGGCCAGTTGCATTGGGGCAGGACCAAACTTGGCACAAAATAAATGAGTACTGGATATTTCTGCTTCTTGCATGTTCCGTTAAGCATGTTCACATCAAAGTGAGCGCATTTTCTGTCATGAATGAGCCTGAAAAAGCCTTACAACATGACTGATGTTGTAAACAGCATGCATCATAAACTCAACTTCTCCTTTGTGATGCATGTCACACCTTTATTTTGGTGACAGTTTGCATTTGCCAAAAAAACAGAGAAGGGTCTGGCTGCAGCTGGCGCTTGCACTCTCAGACGTGCATTCTCAGGCTTGCACTCTCAGACACTTGCACTTCCGCTAGCGACGTCACTTGCAGTCTTTATTATTTTTTATTTTGTTCTATTTGTTGATTACTTTTTGTTTGAATCTCTCAACATTTTACAACAGTATAGCCAGGTGGTGAAGACAAGACAAATTACGAAGTCACTTGCAATCGCCACTTGCACTCTCCGATACCTGCGACGTCACTTGCAATCGACACAAATCGTGCGTGTTGCCAATGGAGACAAGACGCTGTGGTGATTAAACGATTAAAGCTAATTTAGTACCGTAACCTACAGGGTCCTGCAAGAAAAAGACAAGACCTGCAAATCCGTGGCCACAGAACAGCAGAATATGAATGCAATGCACAAAGTCTCG
>NW_015552601.1:140246-152300 GCF_001515605.1 Sinocyclocheilus anshuiensis | reverse complement strand
ATACTGAAAATTCAGCTTTGATCAAAGGAATAAATTACATTTTAAACTATATTCAAGTAGAAAACAGTTACTTTAAATTGTAATAATATTTCACAATATTAGTGTTTTTACTGTATTTCTTAATCAAATAAATGCAATCTCGGTGAGCAGAAGAGACTTCTTTCAAAAACATTAAAAAAAAATCTTACGCACCCCAAACTTTGAAACAGTACAGTATAGCATGTTCTTTACAAATATAATGTATAACTACAACAAAAGTTTTTTTTTTTTACATAGAATGTACAATGAAATGGGGAAAAAATGTGAACCAATAACAATTTCCTCACGTTGACCATCTGCACGGCAGATTTTGTTTCAGAGAAGGTTCACTTTTGCCACAACCTGCCTGCATCCGGTGCGAGAAAATTTCCATTCGCCAACTATATAGTATGATAGTTCTTCCGCAAGCCTTTCTACATGGGATCGATCTGGGTAGAATCCTTCCCTGGACATCTCGTCAATAAAACAATCCATTACGTGGCTCTTCTCCAGAAGCATAAAGGGCAGGAGCTCTGCCTCCAAAAATAGTATGTGGTATCTTTCAAGGTAGCTACGCAACCAAGGGTTCAGCTCCTGACTCAAGCTCAGACGGCCTGAGACGGCGACGCTGGAGTTGTGCAGAACGAACTTGGTGATGTCTTCATGTCCCAGGTTGCTGATGAGAATGTAGATGGCGTTTAAGTATTCGTTGTTGTTTTTGGGATGAATCAGGTCTTGCAATGTGTCCAGCAACTCCCTGGGCATGTGCTCCACCTCATCGAAGATAAAGACTGGTATCTTCTCCTCTTCCTCAGCCTGAGTGACCATTTCCGAGACGTGAGAGTCCAGAGATTTGGTGCATTGTGGGATATCGTCATCTGTTGGGCAATGGTGCAGAACGAAGTACTGCATCACCAAGTCCTCGCCAACAACCGAGCGGAAATGCTGAGCCAGTAATCGGCCAACGTGGCTCTTCCCAACTCCAGTGGGTCCATGGAGCGACAACGCTAAAGGTTTATTGTGTACATAAGTTGACAAATAATCATGTAAATGACCCAGAAGACTCTCTGCCACTTTCTGTTGGCCAAACACTTCCCTTTTAAGGGTTTTCTCCAGTCCGTCTAGATCATATTTAAGCACATGGTCATCCAAGTTCTCAATGGCATTGTAAACTTGTAGAAATACGATGATGCACAACAAGTAGAGGCAGTTCTTTGCACGGCTTCTCTCTTTTGTGGGTACGGCTCTCAAACTGCTGCTCGGATACAAAACCCGCGCCTTCCTCTTTTTCTTCCGCTTGCGCGGGGAGGCAGGGTTAGAGTTTATGGTGTCTTGAAGATTTTCAAAAGTGAAAACTTTTGGGCTGGTGGACCGTGGAGACATGAAGCTCTGGGATGACGCCGCTGCTATCTCAAGACGCCGTTTTTTGATGGCTTGGTACTTCTGACGAATGCGCACCATGGCGCGTACACTTGAGGAGAACTGGGAGAAGCTTCCTGTGCCATTTTCCTTCGTCTCTTTCGGATGGTCTCCTCTCAGCCTGTCACTGGGATTTTGTTCTCCCATCTGTGGAAAGCAATGAAGACATGTATAAAAGCCAAACATGATAAGAAAGACGAATACATTTGAGTAATTACCATGCTAAGAAATAAAGATTGCATTTCAAAATCCAGCTGAGTAGTTTTTGCAAGATGTTCCAGCAGGGGAATGATAGCAATAACAACTTGACAACTTTTTGTTCGATATTTTTGCTCAAAAACATAGCACAAAATAAATGAGTACAAATTGAACAATTCTGCTGCTAAAGGTTCTTTATTGGAATCAATGGTTCCATGAAGAACCTTTAAAATTCCATGGAATCTTTCCTTTGGACAAAAGGGTTCTTTAGATTATAAAAAAAAAATTCTTTAAACTCTTACAAATAAAGCTTATTTACTGGCATTGCTGGTTCCAAGAAGAACCTTTTTACTACCATGTAACCTTTCCATTGGACAAAGAGTTCTTTATAGTGGAAAAAGGTTCTTTAGATGATTGAAATGTTCTTCAAACTAAGAAATAAATGGAATTGTTACCAAAGGTTTCTTTGGGATACCCAAAAAATTTTCTTCAATGGCAGGGGTGTCCAATCCTGCTTCCAGAAGACAAGGTCCAGCTCCAGCACACTTGACTGGAAGTTTCTAGTGAGTCTGAAGACCTTTATTATCTGGTTCAGGTGTGTTTATTCGGGTTAGACCTCAATTCTGCAGAACAGTGGCTCTTCAGGAACAGGTTTGGACAGTCCTGTTCAATGGCATTACTGCAAAATGCCTTTGGAACCTTTATTTTAAGTGTTGTACGTTTCATTTAGCATGCTCACCTCAAAGTGAGCACATTTTCTGTCCTGAATGACCCTGAAAAAGCCTTTGGTACAAGATGACTAATGTTGTAAACAGCAACTTTTTTCTTGTGAAGCATGTCGCACCTTTATTTTGGTGCATTTAACAGTTTGCACTTTCCATAAAACAGCAAATGCTGAAAGCAAGAATGGAGGTATATGCATTCAGATAACGAACAGCGAGAGGTCATATAGACGTGAATGATTAGCAGCACCAAAGTGCAAATGCAATCTGTTTTTAGCGGCCTGGCCAGTTGCATTGGGGCAGGACCAAAATTGGCACAAAATATATGAGTATTGGATATTTCTGCTTCTTGTATGTTTCGTTTAGCATGCTCACATCAAAGTGAGCGCATTTTCTGTCCTGAATGACCCTGAAAAAGCCTTACAACATTACTGATGTTGTAAACAGCATGCAACATAAACTCAACTTCTCCTTTGTGATGCATGTTGCACCTTTATTTTGGTGCATTTGATAGTTTGCATTTTCCACGAAATAGCTAATGCTGAAAGCAAGAATGGAGGCATATGCATTTAGATAGTGAACAGCGAGCGTGAGGTCATTATAGACATGCATGGTAGCAGCACCAAAGTGCAAATGCAATCTGGTTCTTGCAAGATCTTCTGCTTCTTGCATGTTTTGTTTAGCGTGCCCCTCACCTCAAAGTGAGCGCATTTTCTATCCTGAATGATTGTGAAAAGCCCTTGGTACAAGATGGCTTACGTTGTAAACTGCATGCATCATAAACTCAACTTCTCCTTTGTGATGCATGTTGCACCTTAATTTTGGTGCATTTTCCATACAACATCTAATTCTGAAAGCAAGAGGCATATGCATTCAGATAATGAACAGCGAGAGGTCATTATAGACATAATTAGCAGCACCAAAGTGCAAATGCAATCTTGTTTTTCAGCGGCCTGACCAATTGCATTAGGGCAGGACCAAACTTGGCACAAAATAAATGAATATTGGACATTTCTGCTTTTTGCATGTTTCGTTCAGCATACCCACCTCAAAGTGAGCACATTTTCTGTCCTGAATGACCCTGAAAAGGCCTTTGGTACATGATGACTCATGCATGCTTCATAAACTCAACCTCTGCTTTGTGATGCATGTTGCACCTTTATTTTGGTGCATTTGCCACAGTACAAAACAGCTAATGCTGAAAGCATGAATGGAGGCATGTGCATTTAAATAATCAATGAGAGGCCATTATAAACATGCATGATTTGATAAAAACTTCAGTTTCGAGTTCTGTGTCTGTCCCACTATTTCTGTTCCAAATGCAATCTCTTTTTTTCAGCGGCCTGACCAATTGCATTGGGGCAGGACCAAACTTGGCACAAATTAAATGACCATTGTACATTTCTGCTTCTTGCATGTTTCGTTCAGCATGCTCACCTCAAAGTAAGCATGCTTTCTGTCCTAAATGATCCTGACTAACTCTTCAGTGCATCATGACTCATGTTGTAAACAGCATGCTTCATAAACTCAACCTCTGCTTTGTGATGCACGTTGCAGTTTGCAATTGCCACAAAACAGCAAGAATAGAAGCATGTTGCGGCAATGTCATTCACTATTTTCAAGCCGTATTCACCTCGCCTGCAGGCTGAAAGACTGGCGTCAGAAACTATACACATGCAAACGATACTCCATTTAAACAAGTTTCACTTCAACAGAAAACAAAAGAGCTGTTTCAACAAAAGCTATGTTCGTATTGTCTGATTATCAAGAATCAAATGACAAAAACAACAATTCTTGCTCCTAAGAGGCCTCTCCGTTTTCCCCTACAATGAAATTGAATCAGAAACATGAAGCCTATTTGCTTCAAACAAAAAGAATTGACCTCGGAACTCTCGTGAAAGCTTCTCTAAAGGTCTGAGGTGCATTTAAACAAAGTTTCTTTGCAAACGGTACGTTCAACATTCCACACATTCTGACTTTCCTTCACGAGCCCCTCTGCCAAAGCAGATATGGTTTCCTTCCTGGAAATCCTTTTTCACGCACCCCTTTTTGGAGAACAAGAGCAATAAAAGTGGCCTGTTAAATCATGAGCGTGCGTGACCAGACTGCAAGTCTGAAGTTTCCCAGCAGCTTAAGCTCTACAGTGGTTTAGCTCAGATGAGGGAAGTTAAGTAAGACTAGACAGTTGCCTCAGCTGAAGTGGTTAAGCTTTATCAGATGCAACAGAAAAACATACAGGAAGACAAATGCAAAACTTGAGAAGGACAAACAGAGTATGTATTCTAAAAACAGAGCTGGCTTACCTTTGGAAAGCACTCTGGTGTGTGGTTTGGAAACCGATTCCTCTAGAAGCTTGGCTGATGAGGAGGTGACTTCCTCACAGCCAGATGAACATTAACAGGCAGACGTTTGCAGCTCCTCCTCCTATCTGTCCATCCTCTCCTGCAAACCACACCTCCCCCATCACGTACAATGCAAGAAACAGATGCACCTTCTGATGCACCTTTGTGCTTAAAAATAGTCTGTTTGCACTCTGTTGTACGTCATTTGATTCAGACAACGAACTGGGAAATTGATTTAAATGACTGAAGTATTGTGGAAAATGGTCATCATACACAGCTTTTGTTTGATTCTATAAGGAAACCGCATTAATCAACAGAACTAGTCGAATATTTAATCTGTGTTTGCTTAAAGTCTTTTATCCGAATCACTCTGGGGGATTTGATGAGGATTTGTAATGCATAAACCAGTCCAGATGACTAGCTCACGTTGGAGGTTAATGTGAGCTGCTGTCACTGTTGGGAGTTCACAGGGTGGAGTTTGAGCCAGTAGTTTAGAGTTACCGAGAAAATGTTCAGTGGTCTGACAGTGTGTGCAAATATAGCAGCACTTTTACAGCTTGCACCATCATAGATTAGATGGAGCGATGATTTGATGAGAATTTACACTCACACTCATAAGTGAGCATGTTGTGGGTTTTCCACTGCAAGTCAAACGAAACATATTTAGAATGTTTGGAACATATGTTGCTTATTTTTTTTTTTATAATGAAGAATTGTTTGTTAATTTGAATAATAAAAAAATAATTTTAGTAATATCTTTATTTTCAATATTTGCATGTACTACTGTGTACTGTGTTGTTGATTAATTATAAAAACCAAACAGACTTTAAAATTATGTTGACTTATGTCTTTTCTAATTAAATCTTGTTATATTATATATATTTAATCCACATTCCCTTGCATAATTGTATCTGTGTATAGACTATTTTGTACATACATATTTATTTTGTTTTATCTAGTTTCTGTGTGTATATATAATTTTATTTCATCATCTGTCTTATTTTTATATATTAATATTACGTTATTCGTTAAGTCTGTCTATCTATCTATCTATCTATCTATCTATCTATCTATCTATCTATCTACCTGTCTGTCTGTCTGTCTGTCTGTCACTTCAAGACTAATTATTTGAGTGTAATAATGTACTTGGCAATAAATATATAATTCTGATTATGCAAATATAATGAATATAATAATTATAATAATAAAAATACCATGGTGTATATGATGCATATTAAACAATATTACCATTATATTATTCACAAACAGTGGCCATGAAAGGCTCTTATTATAAAGTGTGAATTAGGGCTTTTGTTTTGAAATTATCATCGTTCCCGGAAGTAACGCAGTAATTTATTTTTCATTCTCAAACGTCATTGTTGTTTTCACGCGTTTTCCCTCTAATAATAAACGTAATGCTGTTCAGCGTATATGGCATATATTTCTGAAGAAACCCCGTCAGCACGGGCCCGGTCTCTGGTTTAAAGCCGCGTGTCGGTGTTGTGTGTCTGGAGCGGTGTAGCAGTGTGTCGGGGCTCGATCCTCTGAACACATGAGTGTGTCTCTGGTTGTGATCAGACTCGAGCTCGCTGATCAGTCTGATTCCCCGCACGGCTTTCAGTACTGCGCCGGTGAGTTTCACTCGTTCACTGTTACAGAACTGACACTGACTTTGTTTACCACGGTACAGGATGATGGCCATATTCTTATACCATGGTGTTATCATCATATTACCATCAGTACAAAAATGTATTATGTTTTTGGACATGCCACAAGGTACCATAGTATTCTGAACTACCATGAAAATATTGTTTCCTAAAGTGACATACAGTGACATGGTTTATATGAAAATAGTATTATTAAGGTAATCATACCTGCATATGCGTTACTTGATTTTCATATAAAATAAATAAATAAATAATAATAATAATAAACAATATAATTATGTAATTATTTATTATTATTATTATTATTATTTTCTGGGTCCCAAGGTTACAGAGCTTGATAAACAAAAGTAAAACACAACATTGAGACAATTCATTAGAACAAACAGGATAATGAAACGATAAAAAAATAAACTGGATAATCAGTAACATAATAATAATAATAATAATAAGTAGTAGTAGTAGTAATAATTATTATTATTGCTAATGTTATTAGATATTTTCTGGGACACATATTTTCTGGATAACGAAAACAAATACAGTGAAAAAGTAATCATAAACTGAATAACTACAAAATTTAAAACAATAAATAATAATATACTTATGTTTTATTATTATTATTATTATTGTTTATTGTTATTATTTTATTATGGTTATGATTATGATTAGTATTATTTTTTTTCTGAATAATTCAGTATATCAGTAGCAGTAGAATCACGGACCTGAGCTGAAGGAAAAGCAAAGAAACATATGATTATGGTAAATATCGTGATCATCTGGTTTTGTTAACAGAGAGCATTCATTCACACACTCAGTGTGTTTGAGCTCTGAGCTTGCTTCTAGAATCTCTTTGAGGCCTTTATGTTGAGGCCTGGTGTCACAGCTCACATCTCCTGTGTCCCACAGTTTCAGAGATGTCAGAGGACGAGATGAGAGAGAAAGCGCTGACCTCTGCTAGAGCGACGCTGGGCAGTAAACCGGAGCTGGAGCGAGCGGCCGTCCTCCACCAGCACCTGGGCAGCCGCGTCATGAGCGACATGGTGATCGAGACCTTCCAGCCCAGCGCAGGTCTGCAGCGCCGCAGTGCAGTTACTCTCTTTCATCTGGCACTCGTTTAACCCCTGATGAGTAAACGCACTGTTTTTCCATCAGGAGCCGAGGACGGTAAAGAAGATCTGAAGTCCACAGCTGACGTAAACGGAGAAGTCAACGATCAAACGGACGAGAGTGTGACTCCAGACTCTCCCTCCAAACAGCTGCCGGATCAGATCTCCTTCTTCAGCGGAAACCCGTCAGTGGAGATCGTCCACGGCATCATGCACCTCTACAAAACTAAGTTAGTGCTATCTGTCTGTCTGTCTGTCTGTCTGTCTATCTATCTATTGTTCTATCTGTCTGTCTGTCTGTCTGTCTGTCTGTCTCTCTCTCTGTCTGTCTATCTATTGTTCTATCTGTCTGTCGTTCTATCTAACTATCTATCTATCTATCTATCTATCTATTGTTCTATCTGTCTGTCTGTCTGTCTGTCTGTCTGTCTGTCGTTCTATCTATCTATCTATCTATCTATCTATCTATCTATCTATCTATCTATCTATCTATCTATCTATCTATCTATCTATCTATCTATCTATCTATCTATCTATCTATCTATCTATCTATCTATCTATCTATCTATCTATCTATCTATCTATCTATCTATCTATCTATCTATCTATCTATCTATCTATCTATCTATCTATCTATCTATCTATCTATCTATCTATCTATCTATCTATCTATCTATCTATCTATCTATCTATCTATCTATCTATCTATCTATCTATCTATCTATCTATCTATCTATCTATCTATCTATCTATCTATCTATCTATCTATCTATCTATCTATCTATCTATCTATCTATCTATCTATCTATCTATCTATCTATCTATCTATCTATCTATCTATCTATCTATCTATCTATCTATCTATCTATCTATCTATCTATCTATCTATCTATCTATCTATCTATCGATCATTCTATCGATCATTCTATCGATCATTCTGTCTATCTATTGTTCTATCTGTCTGTCTGTCTGTCTGTCTATCTATCTATCTATATCTATCTATCTATCTATCTGTCTGTCTGTCGTTCTATCTATCTATTGTTCTATTTGTCTGTCTTTCTATCTATCTATCGTTCTATCGTTCTATCGTTCTATCTATCGTTCTGTCTGTCTATCTCTCCAATTTAATTTGAGTGATCTTTTTTGCATATTAATAATTAATAGGAATTAGCTTAATTATGCCCCACATGCGTTATTGGGTGTTCTCCTTTGTAATTTTAGAATGAGTTTGCAGAATTCTGATTTATAATATATTCCATTGTGCCAAATAGAATCAAATGCTTTTTTTTAATTGACAAAGCATGCAAATATTTTTCCATTTTTGTTCTGTTTGATGTGTTTATTGATTAGCCTGTGTAGAGTGTGAATGTGGTCAGCATTTCTGTGATCTGGAAGGAAGCCATTCTGACTCAGGACCAGAGTATGTGAGCAGAGCGGTGTGATTTTGAAGGGAGCGAGGAGCGGATTTTTTAAAAGTCTTAGCATTGTGGTTTTCACTCGCTCCATCATGAGTACAATTCATACCAACAGCCCATAATATTGAAACCTGCATATAAACTGCACATATAGCAAGAATTCACATGTTAAACATATATTTAGCTAGCTTGATACAGATGGATCACTCAAATCAGAAAGAATGTGAAGGTTATGATGACGGCAATGGACATGAGTAGGTTAGTTCTCAAGGAATTTGTTTGTTCCTTCTAGATACTGAATATTTTTGGGTAAGAGCATGATTTAAACAGCACTTATTCACATGCAATCGCTCTCTCAATAATGCAATCAAACAAATGTAATACAGTGCTCCTTCATCTGTATCCGATTTCGAATGAGTAGAAATCTGTAAGAAATGCAGCGATCCGTAGATAAAATAGGCTAACTGACGAAAACGTAGGTTATTTTCATCCTTCACAAACAAAATTTGCACTGCAATAAGCAGCAATGATACCTTCTAATTAGGGCTGCACAATTAATCGAATTTCGAATCGTGATTACAATTACGGATGCCACAATTACGTAATCGTTCAAAGCTGCAATTACTACCAAAAAAAAAAAAGTCCACTTACATTTTTCTGCATAGTTAAGATGTGTGTGGTGTTTTTTCTTTCTACAGTTTATCTTAAGGGATATTTCCATTGTTTTCATTTTAGTTTTAGCATAACATTATAATACCATGCATATTTTAACTTTTTTTATGTAAAGAAGAAACCAAACCAATGTATAGTTGACATTTGAGGCTTAATGCTATAGAAAGGCAATAAAAGTTTTTCAGTTAGTGTTTTCAGCTTATTTTCATATAAAAATATGGCATGCAGTTGCTTCAAACAATGGTATAAAGCTATTCAAAACATCAATTGTGATAATCGTAATAAATAATTGCAATTATAATTTCAAGGGAATAATCGACAATTATGATTTTTGTCATAATCGTGCAGCCCTACTTCTAATGCAGACAACCATGCAATAAGCTTGGCATGTGGTAGGAAAAAAGTTTGCACACTAGTGTTCCAATAAGCCACTTTAAAACTACTCGTTTATTTTACGAACAGAACTTCTGTGATATTTCAAAACATACTGAAATACTTGGGGAAATTGTTGCCGCTCCACTCCGCTCATATACTCTGCTCAGAACAGTCCGTTAAGGAAGTTTACAATTCTATTGCTTAAAATACTGCTAAAACACTCAATTAAATTTTTGTTCACACAAAAGCCTCTGAAATTATTAGGGTCCAATTTATCTCCACTCTTGTAAATTGTGACTCCAGGAAAACAGCCTGAACTTAGTACAAGGTTGAATCATTTGAGCATAGTTGCTGAAACACCTAATGCTGTCAGAGCCGCAAGATTTTTTACATTCTTGGCTTTTGAGCTTTGTCAATTTTTCTTACATAATTGGGAAATGAAGTTGGCTTTGATTATTTTTAATGGTGTTTTTAGTTTATAAAAAGACTTTGTATAATCTAATTATATTTGTCATTGAGTTGGTTTGCTGGGATTTCTTTATATACATTTTCAAAATGTTATATACTAGTATGTGTAGTATGTCCAAAAAACATGGAATTTGTGGAATTAGAACAACAGACACTTTGTTGCATTGTTGATTTGAGCCGTCGGTTTTGTTTTGTGTGTTGACAGTAAGATGACGTCGCTCACAGAGGACGTGCGGCGCAGCGCGATGCTGTGCATCCTCACCGTACCCACCACCATGACCAGCCACGACCTCATGAAGTTTGTGGCCCCCTTCAATGACGTCATGGAGCACATGAAGATCATCCGGGACTCCATGCCCAACCAGTACATGGTGCTGGTAAAGTTCAGGAGTCAGGTCAGTTACCTATCCAGATACAAGAACAATGACAATGAATGAACTGAAATTTGATTGGGCAGGATCTAAAAAGTGCCCAGTCTGTCTAATCCTCACTAATTTGGTTTATAACACAGTTCTTCAGAAAAAAAACCTTCATACATTTTCTGGTAAAGACTCATTAATTGCTGCCTGCAGCTACACTTTTCACAAGAAGATGATTTGCCTCTGATTCTGACCGTAGATACATTTTGCCACATGATTTGCAAAATAAACTCATGCAAATTAGCCTGCTGAAGTTTTTTTGATGTTCAGTATTTTATGAATGGACGGTCATTGTGTTTTTTTAATTTCTTTAGGCCGATGCTGACAGCTTCTACACAACATGTAACGGCCGTCAGTTCAACTCCATTGAGGATGCTGTCTGCCAGTTAGTCTATGTGGAGAGAGCGGAAGTCATCAAATCTGAAGAGGTAAGGCTCTGGCGCATTAGTTAGTAGTGTTTACTAAAGCAAATATCTAATATGTGACCATGGACCACAAAACCAGTCTTAAGTGTCAATTTTTTGAAATTGAGATGTATACATCATATGAAAGCGGAATAAATAAGCTTTCCATTGATGTATGGTTTGTTAGGATAGGACAATATTTGGCCGAGATACAACTATTTGAAAATCTGGAATCTGAGGGTGCAAAAAAAAATCTAAATATTGAGAAAATCGCCTTTAAAGTTGTCCAAATGAAGTTCTTAGCAATGCATATTACTAATCAAAAATTACGTTTTGATATATTTATGGTAGGAAATTTACAAAATATCTTCATGGAACATGATCTTTACTTAATATTCTAATGATTTTTGGCATAAAAGAAAAATCGATAATTTTGACCCATACAATGTATTTTTGGCTATTGCTACAAACATACCCGTTCTACTTAAGACTGGTTTTGTGGTCCAGGGTCACATATGACTTGAACAAACCACCAATGATGCTTCTGAAATCACATATTGTCAAAAGTACAGAACGCGATACCAGTCAGTAGTACTGTAATTTTACAGTTTTTCTCAATTGCTTTGGCACATTTTTCGAAACAGTCTTAAAGGGGTCATATGATGTTGCTAAAAAGAACATTATTTTGTGTATTTGGTGTAATGAAATGTGTTTATGCGGTTTAAGGTTCAAAAAACACATTATTTTCCACATACTGTACATTATTGTTTCTCCTCTATGCCCCGCCTTTCTGAAACGCGTCGATTTTTACAAAGCTCATCGGTCTGAAAAA
>NW_015552601.1:137724-140178 GCF_001515605.1 Sinocyclocheilus anshuiensis | reverse complement strand
CAGAGACTCTGACTCTTCTATTTCCACCTCTTCCTCTATTATGTCTTCCTCTAACACCACCACCACGTATTCTTACACGTCTTCCAATTACTCTTCCACGAGCATGTTGCTGCAGTTCAGAGTTGTGGAAGTCCTCCATTCTCAAAAAATGTTAGTGATTGTGCTGTAATTCCAATCTGATGTGAACAA
The DNA here is from genome assembly GCF_001515605.1 of Sinocyclocheilus anshuiensis. Taxonomy (NCBI): domain Eukaryota; kingdom Metazoa; phylum Chordata; class Actinopteri; order Cypriniformes; family Cyprinidae; genus Sinocyclocheilus; species Sinocyclocheilus anshuiensis. The sequence continues at coordinate 139,989 of NW_015552601.1, read as the reverse complement.
GAAGCTAATTATTCAGAGATCTGAACTTATTGTTTCGGAAAAAAAAAAATTTAATTCGAGAATTGAGCCAAAGCAATTGAGAAAAACTGTAAAAACATCCATTTCCAGATAACATTTGAGCGCTGTTGAGCCGATTCTTAAACACAGCGGATTGGCCAATTTGTTCATGAGCTCAACAGATTATGACTGTGATTGGCTACAATGATCATCGCTTCATGCTCTTCACCGAGCGCTCGCACAGGAGCATTTAAAAGCCGCGTTTATCAGCAGATCCCTAATATATCTGCACATAGACCGATCTGCTGATAACCAATTGTAGTACCTACTAGACAATAGTGTTGTCAGAAGTACCGACTGGTAATTGGTTTTAAAGTATATAATATTGACGGCTAGCAGTTGAAATGGATACTGCAGTCCAAATTCAAAATATTGGAGAGAGTTGTTTTTCCCACCCACTCCTCCTCAGACACGACACTCATGCGGGTTGCCAGACAAGCAACAGAATAAGTGAAACTGACACAACGTGCCGCAACAGCTGAAGTCTGTCTACACTGGACGCAACAAAGCCACCATAAAAAATAATGTGTAAACAGCATCACTGATTATAATGGGTTCTATAGCATTTTGTCGCACCACGTCCAGTGTAGACAGGGTGTTACTATGTAAGTTGATGAGTTGATTTATCTGAGTTTTAATATTCCTCTGGTCATCGAGCCTTTTAGATAGATGCCGAGGCTTTTTAGGTCGGGTAGAATCTGCAATCTCTGATCCAGCTCATTTGCTGGCTTCCATGGATTCAATACACTTTTCAAAATACTATTGGGTAAATTGGCAGTGGGTGGAGTCACACAGACCAAAACAAAAACGGTCATTCCGACACGAAACACACATTTAAAAGCAGAATAACTGGCTGTAGTGTTGTTTTTCGGAGAAACAAGTATGTTGACTTAACATGTTTCTTAAATATCTGCAAACATATTATGGTGTTTTTATGCTTTAGCACAGTCAAAAAATTACATAAAGCCCCTTTAACAACCGTTACAAAGTATAAATCCTTTCCTGTGGCCTCATGGGATAGTAAAGCGTCCATCGAATGAATCAACAGAAGTAGTAAAGCATCTGGGGATTTTTTGCCTACTGTTTGCGAATACTATGAATTCGGACTACTCTTTTAGCATACTGTTTTTCACCTAAAAAATTACGTACACTAAATGTAGTTCTGTTCACTTAAATCGTATTTTAAAGTTTTTATTTTAAATTTGATATTTAAAGCATTTTAATTCATGTTTTATATTTAATTATTAACAGTTAGTTATAAAAAAATATATATTATTACTAAAGCAAGCAATTATTATGAACAAACCAATAACACTGTGTTAAGTGTTAAAATTCTTGGCAACCACCCAAACATTTCAACATATTTAAAGTACACAGAACAACCACATAGCAAAACATTTTAATTTATGTTTTAGATTTAACAATAAGTTCTAACATTAAAAAGAAATCATATTATTATCATTACTGAAGCAAGCAGCTACTATGATTTGAACAAACGACACTAAGTTATAAAATTCTTGGCAACGTAACACTATTTTAGACCGATGCATTGCTTGAGTGACCAGGATTAACCAGTTTTGTTGTTGACTAGCTGTTTTTGTTTAAACGTGTTTCCAGCACGGATTTACATGCATAACAATAGCTGCAGTGTTCTGGAATGTGTGAATGATCTCAAACTCTTCATTATAAACAGGGGGCCAGTTTACCTGTGATGGATCTGACTGAGCTGCCCAAGTGCACTGTGTGTTTGGAGCGCATGGACGAGTCCGTCAACGGCGTGTTGACCACCCTGTGCAACCACAGCTTTCACAGCCAGTGTCTGCAGAGATGGGAGGATGCATCGTGAGTGCTGTCATTCACAACCAAAGCGCTTAGATTCAACATGCAATCAAAATGACTTACTTTCTAATCATTTTAAAAACAAAAAAAAATAGCTTTGCTGGTGATATATCCAAGGCTGTGTGGGCTAGGAAAATATATATTAAATAGTAATATTAATTTTAATCCTAGTGGAAAAAGTTCAAGTCTGACCCTACCCTAATTATAATATAGTTATTATTGACTTTATTATATTATAATTTGATATTTAAATAATTTTAATTTGTTTTACATTTAATTATAAACAATAAGTTGTAAGTGTGTGTGTGTATATATATATATATATATATATATATACCCGATTGTCCTCATAATCCAGGGTTAGTAACG
>NW_015552601.1:110584-137247 GCF_001515605.1 Sinocyclocheilus anshuiensis | reverse complement strand
TATATATATATGTATTATATTAGTTAATATTTTTTAGTTAATTTTGTTCATGCTTGGCAAATTTCATCCACACCCTCGTGTCACATTCTTCTCTCATGACACATCAGTGTATGACACTGTGTTTGTGCTCATATTTTGCTCTCATCTGTTATTTACGTGCGTCACTTTTAACCTTTTTGTCCCGATTCTTCATTGACGTGATACAGGTTTGCTGGGCCGTTCTCTATTCTTGCTGTTGTGTTTGTGTTTAATTGTCATAGCTGACCTCTGACCTGCGAGATGAACGTCACAGTGTCATGTTTCATGCGCACAATGGGAGTGCAAACCGCTTTTGCTGAGATGGTTTCAGGTTTAAGTGTTTACACACATGAATTTGGCACGTGTGATGCATTTTTGTGACAAATAGTGAGAACCGATATTAGAGTGAACCGATAATTCAGTGGGAAATTTTGTAGGGTGGGACTTTATTTTATTCATCAGGATTTGATTGGGCATGAAAAATAGGTCATGATATTATTAGTGGAGTTTGCTAATGCATGCATCACTATTACTAACGCTCATACTATGAGCTAGTGATTTGAACAGACTGCTAACTCAAACTGTGACTCATAAATATTAGATTTAGACTGAAGACGGGACATTTATGAAGAAAGTAAATGGTCTTTTTGACGTCACATTGGAATAGTTTCCCCAAAAATGAACAGTTGCTGAAAATGTACTCACCCTCAGGCCATCCAAGAGGTGGATGAGTTTGTTTTTCATCAGATTTGGAGAAATGTAGCATTCCATGGATCCATTCTCTGCAGTGAATGGGTGCCATCAGAATGAGAGTCCAAACAGCTGATTAAAAACATCACAATAATCCACAAGTAATCCACACCACTCCAGTCCATTAATTAATGTCGTGTGAAGGGAACAGCTGCGTGTTTGTAAGAAACAAACCCATCATTAAAATGTTTTTAACTTTAAACCATTGTTTCAGGCTAAAATATAAGTCCTCTATCCATAATAACGCTTCCTCCAGTGCATCTTTTCTGAATCAGGAAAGAAATCTGCACAGATCAAGCACCGTTTACAGTCCAAAATAACTCTAAACAAATATGTGGCTGGATTTTGATGTGAGAGACAACAGGAGATGGACTTTTACACCAGAGGAAGCGTTATTATGGACTTATGTTTTTGGCTTCACAAGACATTAACTGTTGGACTGGAGTGGTGTGGATTACTTGTGGATTATTGTGATGTTTTTATCAGCTCTCATTCTGACGGCACCCATTCACTGCAGAGCATCCATTGGTGAGCAAGTGATGCAATGCTACATTTCTCCAAATCTGATGAAGAAACAAACTCATCTACATCTTGGATGGCCTGAGGATGTGTAAATATTCAACAAATTTTCACTATTCCTTTAAGAGCACTAACAGTGTGCACTTCTTCTGCAGGTGTCCTGTGTGCAGATACTGTCAGACTCCGGAACCAGTGGAGGAGAACAAGTGTTTTGAGTGTGGAGTCCAAGAGGTAAACAACTAATCGATAAATGAAAAAGAAGTTGAGTATTGACTAACTGCACATGGAAAACATCACTGTAGTAATGAATAACACATTTCTTTGGACAAAACACATCTGAAAAATAGAACAGGACACAGTGATCTGCTGTGAGACAGCCACATGACCCAGGTTATCCTAAACATGTAGTATAATTATTTATAATGTAATATAATTAATACATTTTTGCACATCATGTATAACATATATCCTACATAGATATATGTTTCAGTTTGTACACTGTATGGATTCAGTAACTTACATTACATGATATTTTAGACATATTTGTCATGTGTCATAGAATCTGTGGATCTGTCTCATCTGCGGTCACATCGGCTGCGGACGCTATGTTAGTCGTCATGCCTACAAGCACTTTGAGGAAACGCAGCACACTTACGCCATGCAGCTGACCAATCACAGGGTCTGGGACTACGCTGGAGGTGTGTGACGTCATAGAAATGCAGAAAAATGCTAAAAAAACAAACAAAGATAATGTAGAATACAGTTGATGTGCAGTCACATGCTTGAAAAAGTGAAAAGTGAAGTGACACGTGGCCAAGTATGGTGACCCATACTCGGAATTAGTGCTCTGCATTTATCCCATCCAAAGTGCACACACACAGCAGTGAACACACACACATCGTGAACACACACCCGGAGCAGTGGGCAGCCATTTTTGCTGCGGTGCCCGGGGAGCAGTTGGGGGTTCAGTGCCTTGCTCAAGGGCACCTCAGTCGTGGTATTGAAGGTGGGAGAGAGCGCTGTACATTCACTCCCCCCACCTACAATCCCTGCCGGTACGAGACTCGAACCCGCAACCTTTGGGTTACGAGTCCGACTCTCAAACCATTAGGCCACGACTTCCCCAGTCGTGGCCTAAATGTAAATGTTGAAAATAACTGTTAAATATTTTTACTGAAATATTAACTTCTCTGGTAATTCATATTAAATATTAATATAAAATCCTGCCCTGCATTATTTACATTTACATTTAGTCATTTAGCAGATGCTTTTATCCAAAGCGACTTACAAATGAGGACAATGGAAGCAATCAAAATCAACAAAAGAGCAACGATACGCAAGTGCTATAACGAGTCTCAGTTAGCTTAACGCAGTACACTTAGCAAGGTTTTTTTTTTGTTAATTATATAATAGATAAAAAGAAAATGGATAGAATAGAGAAAGCTAGTGTTACAGGTCCTTTTTTTTTTTTGTAAATTTTTTTTTATATTTATTTAAAACATTTATATTTATTGCTGATTATTAATATTAACATTTCACTCAGAAATATGTCAAATTATGGATTGTTATATATGGATCATTATCATGTTTTACATCTTTAAACACTTGTCCAATTCAGCGTTATTTTAGTATTATTGATATACTATTATAGTTTTTATGAATATTTGTAAATTTAATTTTAATATTTTTGGTTTTCATTTACATTTTAATTATAGTAAAAAAAAATTGTGTGCTTTTGACATTTTTATTCTTTTTTGTTTTTTAAATTAGACTATATAGTTTTTTTTTATTATTTTTACTTTTTCAGTTTTATTTCTTAGTTATTTAGTGTTAGTTATTTTAAGTTTCGTTAAACTAAAATGAAAAATGATGCCTTGGCAAATAACTGAAATAAATAAGTTTAAGATTTTTATATTTTAGCATTTATTTTATTTCAAGTAATGAAAATGTTTTTTTTTTTCATTTTAATTTTAGCTTTATTTAATGATAATAACCCTGCTCCAAGCAGATTAGCCAGAGCCATCTGCAACCTTTTCAATTACAACCTTCTTAAAATTTTAAATTGTAATTTTTTTTTTTTACTGGATAAAATCAAGTTTTTCCCTACAACAGTTTATATTGAAAATTGTTAGTAACAATTTTGACGGAGTCTTTGCCCTTATGTTGATCAGATAACTACGTTCATCGGCTTGTTGCCAGTAAAACCGACGGGAAGATGGTGCAGTACGAGTGTGAGGGCGACACGTGTCAGGATGAGAAGATCGATGCGCTGCAGCTCGAGGTGTGTGTGTGTGTGTGTGACTGGGAGAATAAAATAGTTCATCTGGAGAAAGACACAGCGGAGGAGGTGAGGACTGCACAGTTTACTTGAACAAATCCATAAGAGCATTATGTTTAAGATCATAAGAATCTGCTATATCTCATATTAACATCAGTGATCCAGCTTCTTTATGTTTGTGTGGGTTTCAGATCAACAACATGAAGGCCAAATTCAAGGAGACGATTGACAAGTGTGACAGTTTGGAGCGGAAACTCAATGAACTCGTCAAAGAAAAACAATCCATTGAAAAGAAGTACAAATGACATTATCTTTCAAATGAATTTTTCATAATCATCAAATGAAACATTTGGGTCTCTTTACAATAGCTGTTCACTATAGGCCGGACAAAATTACCATGATAACAGGGTTATTACAGTTAACTAAAACTATAAAAAAGTCTTACTTGAAATAAAATAAACTAATAAGTGAAATAAAATAACATTTTTTTTACTTGTGTTATTGGTAGTAAATATTGTTCTTTGAAGGAAATTACATTTTTTGAAAGGTAGTTGCTTATTGCTTGTTAAAATGTCAACATTTAAAATGACTTTTTTTTTAATAGTAATACACTGTTTACACAGTCTTTTGTGCTGTTTTCTGCAGATGTTCACAGCTGAACAACAAAGTGGTGAAGCTCAGTCAAGAGCTGCGGGAGGAGCAGGAGATGAACCGATGCCTGCGAGCCAATCAGACGCAGCTCCAGGCGCAGCTGCAGGAGGAGGAGAGGCGGGCTCACGAGGCGGCGGCCAATAAAGACGGCCAGATCGCCGAGCTGCAGGAGCAGCTGCGAGACGTCATGTTCTACCTGGAGACGCAGCAGCAGATCGACCGCATGCCGGCAGACGCCCGGCAAGAGATCCAAGAGGGTCAGATCAACATTGCTGCGGCCCCACAGCCCGGGCCCTCGGCCCACGGCCCCGGCAAACTGAGCGGCCGCAAGGGACGATCCAAGAGGGGAAAGTAGCAAAAGATGTTGTGTTTAGTATATTCAGTGCTTAACGGATGGCAGAAATGTTGCACAGGAAATGAGGAAGTTTGAATAATCACCCTTCCTCATGTTAGAAGCTCTAATATATCACGATTTGTTCGCACGAGGACACCAGTTCCGCTTAGAAATGTAGCTCAACCGGTTTCATATGAAAACAAAGTGCTGTTCTTGTCACACAATTTTATTTTCGTATGTTTTTAGTGTCCTCATAGTTGGAAGAAGTCAGTTTTTGATTTACTTTATGTTTGTGGAAATGATTGGATATTGCTTTCTGCAACTCTGACAGAAGAATCCCACAAAAACACGTTTGTGTCATGTTTCGCTTGGAGAGAAAAAAAAGAAATGATATTTTGCAGTAATGCACCTGATGTTTTTTTTTTGTTTTTTTTGGTAAATTAATTTCTGTTAGCGATTGTTTTGTTTTATTCCATAAAAAAATAAAATAAAAATAATGGAAGCCCATTTCCAAAAATTCCCCCCCTCCTCACAAAAAACAGAATTGTGACATAAAATCAGAATAATTCTGAGAAGAAAATTGAGGAAAAAAATGTCACAATTGGAAGATTGTGATTTTTTTTTTTGAGTTTACATCTCATAATTCTGACTTTTTTCTCTCTCTCTCAGAATTCTGAGTTTATCTCACAAATCTTTTTTTTTTTTTTTTTTGTTACCCCCACCATGGAATAAAAAAATAAAGTAATTGTGACTTTGGTAAAAATGGTCAGAATTGTGAGATATACACTTGCAGTTCTCAGGAAAAAGTCAGAATTGCAAGATATAGACTCAAATCACAATTCTGACATTTTTCTCTGAATTCAAAGTTTACCTCTTGCAATTTTTGAATTTTTTTTTTAGTAAAAATAAATAAATATATAAATACATACATATATAAATGTCTGAATCGGGCTTCCAAACTAATAATTACAATAAATACTACTAAATACTTACGTTTAAACCACAACTTAAATAATATACCATATTTTTTGCATTATAGTAATTGAAAAAATGCTTTTACACTGAGAATTGGGGTGATGCATGTAACTTTCATGTAGGCTTCATGTTTCAATAGGCTGCATATTCTTCATTTTTCTTTGCATCAGGCTAAAATCTGACATTTTTGCTGAGATTGACCTCATTGTGAGCTGTATTCTGATCGCAGGTCACAGGTGTGCTCCTGTATCTCACAATCACAAAGACTTGATGCACAGAAAGGCGCTTTTGTGGTGAAAGGGCTCGTCGCTTCATGATGTAATTTGGTTAATAGACGCACACTGCACAAAATCGTGTGGCTTTTGTCGTGTCTCATTCTCCAACACATCCACCCACTTATTTTCAGTAAGTTATACACAGTCACTCTTTGTATTGAGACATTTCTCTGGTTTCCACACCCTTCTCGTCGGTTACAGATGCGTGGGATTGCTGGAGGCTATTAATAACTTTTGACAAGACAACAAACCGCAAGCATGTAAACACCCTTAAAATGTGTGTGATTGTCAAACTGTTAAAGCTACAAATAAAAGTTATTCTGAGGCAACTTCACTAGCAAAGAGCTACTAGAGAAAGTAAGCAAAAAGGCGTGAGGGTTAAAAAAAAAAAAAGTAATATTAACAATTACTTAGTAATATTAATAACAGGCATTTTTACTCACTTATATCATTCAGGTAAGTATAAATGATATAATAATGTTGTTATATATTAATATATAATGTAATTCTACACTTTTAAATGTATTTCCTTAAATATTTCACATTTATATTAAAAAAAATTGATTTGAAGAAATTACATCAAAGCAATTCAATTACTTGATTATAACTAATATATACATTTAAATGTAGTTGAATTTTTTATATAACATTTAAATTATGTACATTTATATAAAATGTAAAATTTTAATTATTGAAGAAATTGATGTCAAAATCCTGTAGCCTAATAAAATACAAAAGCAAACCAATATTTTAAGATCAAATAATTTTTAAGGTCAACATTAAATAATGCACAATGAATCACAATGAAACCAGCAGCATGTTTAAAGTAAATATTTAGATTTCATGTTGACTTTAAAGAAAAAGCAAGCTGTGTGAATGCAAAAAAAAAAAAAAAATTCAAAAGCAGGCACAGCATGTGGAACATTTACTTTTTATTTAAAAAAACTCCTTTTCACATTCCAGTGTTTTTGTTTGTGTTTTCTCGATTTCCCTAACAAAAGAATTCATCAGCCGACACACTTCCAACCACCTCTTGACCTCCTCCGTCCAGAAGCAGAAGCGCCTGTGCTCCTCGAGCTTTGTGACGGTGAGGACGCCAAACGAGCCCCTCAGTCCCGGAGCGACGCAAGAACACAACCTGTCCTGCATCAAAATAAAAAAAAGAGAAAAGCGTCTTTCCACCCTCCCCGAGCAGGTATAAAGCGGTGAAAGCCCGTAGTAGACTGCAGCACACCGGACAACACATGCTAGAAACATGATTCATAACGGTGCTCGAAAACACTGTAAACAAGTTGCACTTCCCGGTAGACATCAACAAATCAGTCGTATAAAAACCTACCTTCGACTCTACTGCGACGTTAAGGGATTATTTCACCCCAAAATGAAAATTATGTCAATTTACTCACCCTCGTGCCATTCCAAACCCGTAAGAAATTGTTTCGGAACACAAATTAAGATATTTTTAATCAAATCTGAGATGTTTAAGTCCATCCTTGAAAGTCTGAAGTATGGAAGCCCGTTTCCGCCACTGAATAAAAAAAAAAAAAATTGGTAATTGCGACTTTTTATCTCACAATTCTGACTTCTTTTCACAGAATTGTGAGATATAAACTCACAATTGCGAGTTATGAAGTCAGAATTAAGAGATGTAAAGTCCGAATTCTGACTTTTTTTCTCAGAATTGTGTGATATAAACTCACAATTGCGAGTTTATATCTCGCAATTCTGACTTTTTTCTCGCAATTCTGACTTTTTCTCACAATTCTGACTTTTTTTCCTCGCAATTCTGACTTTTTTTCTCAGAATTGTGAAATTTTTTATTCAGTGGCGGAAACGGGCTTCCATACTGAAGACACTCAAAACGTTCATAAAAATAAATCCATACAATTTGATCGACTTTATTCCAAGTCTTTTAAAGATTAACATATTTATTTGAGGCTTTTATTAACATTCATCGGCAAACAATGTTTACTTTTGGTAACGACGACTCAAGCATGCTTGCTTGATGCTCACAAGAACAAACCAATGAAAATTCACAAGTATGCATATATCGAGCAAGTATGCTTGAGCTTCTGTTTATGTTCATCGATCAATGCTTGTAAGTGAATAAAAGCATCAATTCAATCTGTTCATCACATAAAATGATTGTGTTTATTCAGAAGACTTGGATTACACTGCTCGATTCATATGATTTTTTTTTTTAAATCTCTTTAGGAATGTTTTAAATCATCAGTGTTTTTGGGTGAAAGAGTTTCAATGGAGGGACAGAAGTCTCTCACAGTCAATTAATAATATTATTTGTGTTCCGAAGATGAACGAATTTCTAATGGTTTCGGAATTCCATGAGGGTGAATAAGTGACATTTTTCATTTTGGGGTAAACTAACCCTTTAACGCAAGGCTAATTTAGACATTTTTGGTATGCAACAACAATAAAACCTCATCATTTAAGGGACATCATCAGTGCAATCGACAATTTTTCTAAGTAAACAACGTGCCCCAACCAATCGATTCAATTAATCATAAAATTAATTCCAAACATGATTGAATAAACGTCTTTGACCATCAATCAAAGGATAACAAACAAACACAAACTTTCCCAAACCTCAAGTAGCACTAAATGCTATTGGTTTTCACATGGTGGCATTTCCAAACAAACAGTCGGGAAAGCTACATTTCGTACACTTGTGGCTCAAGTAAAGTCATTTGTAATATACAAACAAATATCGCAATAGAAGCACCCGAAGCATCTGGATACTCGCGCCACCCTGTTGAAAAGTTTGCGCAAAATCTCCTCGGGACGAAGCGTAGCTCTTGGCTGGTTGTGCATCGCGAACGGCTACGTAAACGCGTCGCAGAGTGCGTCAGTCTGGAAGTTAGCTACTTGTGATACGGAGCGGCACCGTTAGGGCCCGTTTTGCTTTGGAGTGTCGTCTGAAAACGAACCATCAATCGCAAGGTTTACGGCTGGGAAGTGAGAGAGACAATAACGCAAGACATCGACAAAAGGACAAAGCAGTTCACTTTAATTCGCCAAGGAGTTCTCGTTGATATTCTTTATCTTCACACTATGTACAATAATTTATAGCAGTACTTCTAAAATTGCTTATTTTCATTTGCCTATGTAGTTTTGCCAGGGATATGAAGTTTACGTTTCCACTTAAAAGTGCTGCGCGGAGCACCGTAGATGTTTGTGCTGAAGCCGTTGTTGAACTTTACAGTGTGCCTGTGTCTGTATGTGAGTAATGAGACGGATAAATAGGAAGAGGAGACGAGACCAGCTGAGTTCACAGACTGAGACGGGAGGATTGCGTTAGGGGCCGTCGCGTGGAGCCGTGCGGGTCGGGGACCGGATCGATGGAGCGCTCAGATTTTGAGGGATTTTAACGTGTCCGCTCTCTTCTTTAACAGTTCCCCGATCTCCTGCAGCGAACGCAGGTAGCTGCTCTGCACCTTATCCATGGCCGTCTTTGTGAAGGTCCCTTCCGCCTGAATGAAGCGAGAAAACAGCAGTCAAAAACCGAGAGAAACGCTTTCTCTGAAGCATCGTGACCTAGTTTCAACCTCAGATTGCACACGCGCGCACAGACACGCGCGCGCGCACACACACACGCGCACACCACACATGCGCGCACGCACACGCACGCATTTAGCTAGCTTTACACAATTTATGGGACCAGGGGCCAGATTCACTAAAGTTAAGACATTTCATAAGCCTGCAAAAATTCCCAAGTAATTTAATGTTTTTCCTAATTACAACAATTAATTTGAAACAACCCAATAAATTCATTAAATGATGATTAAGAAAATATCAAGATGTATCAATATAAAATCAAGATGATGAAAATTTAAGATGATTCTTCTCAAGAATTTCAATTCTTAAGTTTTGTTACTTAAAAGTTATTTTTGGGAATACAAAATATTCATAACCTCTTTCCTTAAATTATAATTAAACAAACGTAATTATTAAATTAAACTTAAATAATTAAATGATTAAGAAATAATAATAAAAATTATGTAATTAAACTTAATTACATTACAAAACATTTGTTTAAAATATAACTTTAAAAAAGTGAAACTTAAAAAAAAAACTTAATAAAAACTATATTAGAAGTACAATTAACTTGAAATAACCTAATAAATTCATTAAATAATTATTTTTTAAATAAAATTATTTAAAGAAGACTGAATTCTTAAGTTTTGTTGTAACAGTCTTAAAAAGTGTTTTTGGGAATACAAAACAGCTTAAAGCTTAAAAGACAATTAAACAATCATATTTAGGAATTATATATTGTTAATTAGAACTTGAAACAACCCAATAAATTCATTAAATGATTTTTAAGTGATGAAATTATTTTAAGATTCTTCTCAAGAATTTTAATTCTTCTTAAGACTGCAATACCATTAAGAAGCATTTTCTTAACTTTTCTTATATAAATATCCTTAGCTTTTTCCTTATATATATATATATATATATATATATATATATATATATAAATATTTTGAAATGATAAATGTTGGCTATTGAAAACTGACTGAAATTAAAGTACTAAAATTTAAGTACTAAGATTGCTAAAACCGTAATAGAAAACAAATTAAAGCTAAATAGAAATATATACATAAAAAACTGACAAAAGCACATAATAAAAATGACAAAAAATTCAAATGAAAAAAGGAAATATAAAAATAAAAGCTAATTCAAAGTAAAAGTGAATACTAGAACAGTATATAAACAACACTGGACCAGACTCGATGCTGATAATCAAAGGTCTGTCTGTCTTGAGACGCACCTCAGACTGGGTTTGACCCTCCAGACTGAGGGCTCCCAGCTTCAGCGCCGTCAGGCTGATCTCCTGGCTCTTGATGTGCTCCAGCGCCTGGTTGAGGAGACTCTGCAAGCTGCTGCTGAACTCCTGATATGCCGAGAGCACCGGCGGCTGTGTGGGAGACACAAATCAGCACATAAACAAGACTGACCCACATTCCCTGCCAACCCTACACTGCATAAATATTGACTCGGGAGAGAGAGGTTCAACAGAGATCAGAGCTGTTACTACCGTTACAGTGCTGACTTCTTTTTTCTTTTTCTTCTTCTTCTGTAAACTTGACTTTAATGGCCGGAGGACGCTTCCACAGTAATTAGACACCCATAGGACGATACAAACGGTCTGGAACCAACAGTTAAAAAAATAATTATTTTTATTTTCTCAACAGTCATGTATTCTCTTAAATTCAGTGATGGAGAGAGACTCACTTCAACAAAGTAGACTAGATTCTCCAGTAAAAATTGTTGCGGCTTGCTTTGATCGTCTTTAACTTCTAATAGGTCACCTTTACATTTTTCCAACATATCTGGAAAAGCATGTAGAAAAAAAAAGTCAAAATTAACCCATCTGCAACACATTTAACTTTTGTAATGTGAATTATTTTCATCAGGATTTGACTGGATAATGAAAGTGGGCTAAATAATAATTATTATTAGGGATGCACCGAATGTTCGGCAACCAAAATTATTCGGTTTTAAGCAAAAAGACAGAATAAATTGTACCGATCAATAACGTGACGCTATCAAATAGCAACCAGTGCAGAGTGAGAAGAGCGCACTCTTTATAATGCAACAGGCATGTCAGCACTCAGTGTGGAAGCATTTAAACTGTCCGAGAAAGACAAGCACCGACAGCGAGAGACTGTTTAGGACTGCATCGCATGTCTTTGATGAGAAGAGGAAGGGGTGATTGTTGCTGGTTACTGTATGATTGATTGAAATCGCGAAATGGCCTTAAACAATTAGTAAATAAACTGCAGAACGTTATGTTTTCTAACACACGCACGAATTGCATGTATTCTGACAGCGCTGCACGAACTCGCAGCAGATCTGCTTGTTAACCAGCGTTCAAAGTCCAAAGCGCGAGGAAAATCTGCGCTGAAACAGTGTTACTCATCAGTTGCTCGGTCACATTTTTATGAAATTTTACAAGGCATGTGACAATGCGATACGTGCGACGTATTCGTAATGAGACTCATTTATAAACCTGCTGTCAAATAAAAGAAGCGCGGAGGTCTTCCTGCGCGTTTCCACCAAAATAAAAGTTGACAAAAAGCAAGAACTCCAACATTCATAAATGTTAGTATTGTAATTTTACTGTTCTGTAAAATCAAATAAAAAGACAATAATGATAATAATAACAACAGCTCTGTTAATACATTTATTATAACATACACACATAGTGTTCAAATTGGGATCTGTAATATTTTGTAATAATGTAATAAAAATACATTACATTTTGTAATAACTTTTTTTAAAAGAAGTCTCTTCTGCTCAGCGAGGCTGCTTTTAATTTTACAGTAAAAAATACATGCCTGATTCAAGAAGGGGGTCTGATAGCCAAAAAAATAATAATTTTAGTAACTTATTAATTTTAAGTTAAATTGTGCTTTGTTGGTATAATGTCTGCTAGAATGTTAAAAATGTTTAGTGTTTAATATTTTTTAATTGTTGTTTTGTAATTGATTTTTTCTTTGAAAAGCAAGACAAAACAATAAAAAGCTCATTTTGTCTATTTAATTTGTGCAATGGTGAAAAAAATGGGCAAAAAACTTGAAAAACCATGTTCGGTTTCGCCCAAGAATTTTCATTTCGGTGCATCCCTAACTATTATTATTATTATTATTATGTTCCATGCTCACATGGACTTGGTTACATCAGCAAAAAACAAATAATTTCATGAACATAGTTATTTTATTTTGTTGAATTATTTTCATCAAGATTTGATTGGATAGTGAAAGTGGGCTGAATTATTATTACTATTTTTATTATTTTTGCGCTCACGTAGACTTGGTTACACAAACTAAACATGAATATGTACAAAGCTTTTAAACATACCTTGAAGTTGTACTGCTAAAGACTTGAAAAGATTAGATATTTGTGTTTGAAGCTCTGTTGATTCATCTGAAAATACAAGAGATACAATTATTAATGTAATACAATCATAAGTCCAATTAAATTGAAGGATTAAAAATCTAATAAAAAAAAAGTAATATACAATGTAATAAATTGTATAACTGAATTAATATGTGACCCTGGAGCACAAAACCAGTCTTAAGTCGCTGGGGTATATTTGTAGCAATAGCCAAAAATACATTGTATGGGTCAAAATTATTGATTTTTCTTTTAAATCATTAGGATATTAAGTAAAGATCATGTTCCATGAAGATATTTTATAAATTTCCTACCGTAAATATATCAAAACTTAATTTTTGATTAGTAATATGCATTGCTAAGAACTTCATTTGGACAACTTTAAAGGTGATTTTCTCAATATTAGATTTTTTTTGCACCCTCAGATTCCAGATTTTCAAATAGTTGTATCTCGGCCAAATATTGTCCTATCCTAACATACATCACCATACATACATCCTAACATATGTAACCATACATCAACGGAGAGCTTATTTATTCAGCTTTCAAATGATGTATAAATCTCAATTTAAAAAAATTGACCCTTATGACTGGTTTTGTGGTCCAGGGTCACATATGATATAATTAAAAAATATATATATTTTTTTTTTGAGTAGGACCTTATTTGTTTCATATTTTTCAGGCCAGAAAAATAAACTTACAATTGTAACAAAATAAATATGCTAATATTTGTCATAAAATCAAACAGGATTGCTAAGCAGATGGACGCTGTACATAATGAGGTGTATCAAAACTTAATTTTTGATTAGTAATATGCATTGCTAAGAACTTCATTTGGACAACTTTAAAGGTGATTTTCTTAATATTTTGATTTTTTTGCACCCTCAGATTCCAGATTTTCAAATAGTTGTATCTCGGCCAAATATTGTCCTATCCTAACATACATCACCATACATACATCCTAACATATGTAACCATACATCAACGGAGAGCTTATTTATTCAGCTTTCAAATGATGTATAAATCTCAATTTAAAAAAATTGACCCTTATGACTGGTTTTGTGGTCCAGGGTCACATATGATATAATTAAAAAAAATATATATTTTCAGGCCAGAAAAATAAACTTACAATTGTAACAAAATAAATATGCTAATATTTGTCATAAAATCAAACAGGATTGCTAAGCAGATGGACGCTGTACATAATGAGGTGTGAAGTAACGAACCCAGGCCGGCGGTCTCAAGCTCCTGGAGGTGCAGAGGGAGCTGTAGAGAGGAGAGCTGACACTGACAGCAACCACTGGACAGAGCCTGAGCCAGACGAGACGGCACGGGCCCCACAAATGGGTACTGATGCTGTGAACCACAACATACAGCCACAATCAATGGACTTAACTCCCTATTTTATATCCAGTATTATAAATTGTGTACAACTTAAACATTTTGTTTTTAATTATACACAAGGTAATCAATTTTTTTTTACTGAAGTTATTTATTTTGTTAGTGTTTAACATTGTAAACAAAAAGTAGAAAAATCAAAATAAAACAATATTTTTCTTCATTTATTGTAACTAAAACTATTAAGAAGCACTTGTGTTAACAAAATAAATTAAAATGTTGCCTTGGCAACTAACTGAAATAAAACAAATATAAGTATTAAAATGAGCATATAAGCATTATAACTAAAATTGAATAAAGCTCAATAGAGAAGAAAAACCCCTAATAAAAATGACAAAATCACATCACAAAATTACTAAAACAATTAGATTAGATGGAAAAACTTAAATGAGAAATGTTAACCTAAATAAATTAAGTACTAAAATGACTAAAACTGAAATAAAAATAAATTAAATCTAAATAGAAATATAAAATATATTACACAACAGAAAAAAAATAATAAAAAAGCACATCACAACATTACTACAAGTTAAACTAAAATGAAAAATACGTATAAACAAAGCTAATTCAAAATATAAAAAAATACTACAGTAGTATATATAATACTAAAATACTGTTCTTCACCAACATCTTGGTTACAACAGAAGCAAAACCAGGTGAAGGTACTGGCTATGGCTATTTATTTTTTAAATGTGTACAAATTTGTATGGGATAGAGTTTATTTTCATTTAAAATTTTTAAATAATTAGTTATTAAAATTGCATGTGTGCAAGTAATATGTCGTCATAAAACTTACATGATGCATATACAGCTATGTGGAGCAAGATTTTAAATAAAAGGGGAAAGAAAAAAATGTGCTAAACGGTCTGTAACAGTTCTGACCTGCAGCTGTTTTTCCGTGAACTGTGTGGCCTGGTTTAGCGTGTTTTCTAGCTGTGAGAGCAGCGACTGTAGAGAAGACGGTTTAGCCGCCACTCCGTTTTCAGTCGTCTTCTCAGAGTTACGTGATGTCGGTGGGTGAGTGAGCGCAGAGACGCAGCCAATCAGACGCAGCGTGAGCGACCGCAACCTCAGCCACAGGGTGTCGTCCTCTAGAGAGTGCTGCTTGTGCTCCTCGTTCAGCTGCCTGCGGTTTGTGATCATTATTAGAACAAACCAATGCTTAAAACGTGTGATAGTTCTGGAGGATGGTCTCGTCGTACCGGTCCTTAGGGTTCCAGCTGACGAGGACAGTCAGGTCGCGGTTGTCCCTTAAGCTGTCCCACGGGATGTCGTCCTCTTCCGGACATAGAGACATTGATTTTACGCTCTCCTCTAGAGGAGATGATCTGTGCAATGAAAAGACAACAATCAACAAAATCACTTTTTGACTTCTAAAAGGCAGAAAATACGAAGGTAAAGATAAAGCGACTAACGTGTCGGCTTCCAGGAAGAGGTCCAGCAGCATCCTCTCCGTGCGCGCCTGGGCAAAGTGCAGCGAGTGATTGAGTCGGTTCCTGAAGGCGATGAACTCCGGGATTTTCTCAAAAGCCCCGTACTTATATGCTTGAATAATGTATTCTGAGGTCTGCAGGAACAAGCAACTTATGCATGAGTAAATGTTGACAGAATGGTCATCTTTGGGAGATTCTGTACATAAAGTGTCGTTAATCAGAATGATAACGTACATCTTTCTGGTTCGAGTGAAAAAACCTGAGGGAGAAGTTACAAGATTGGGAAGCAGCAGCAAACTGGCCCAAAGACTCTGCATAGCGGGTCAATAAATACCTGGACAAAGACAAAACCAAGAGATCAGTGTTAATATGAGTCATGTTTAAACATCAAACTGCATGCTCAGTACGTTTAACCTAATATGACATACCGTGACGCATTAATGTGATTTAATCCAAAGACTTCCTTTTTTTAATCTACTTTACCTTCAATCATAATGACCTTCAATCAATGAAAAGTGTATTATTATTATTATTATTATTATATTTTGTACTTTGAATTGGTACAAAACACAAGGCAATCAACTTTTATTTATGGTGCGTTAAAACAAAACAAAAACGATTTTTTTTTTACTTTTTTCTTCACCAGTGTTATTGT
Organism: Sinocyclocheilus anshuiensis; assembly: GCF_001515605.1. Lineage (NCBI taxonomy): Eukaryota > Metazoa > Chordata > Actinopteri > Cypriniformes > Cyprinidae > Sinocyclocheilus > Sinocyclocheilus anshuiensis. The sequence goes on along the minus strand of NW_015552601.1, from coordinate 121,043 downwards.
TAACTGAAACTATTAAAATAGCTTCTGTTAATTCTAAAACTGAAAAGATGAAACAAAAAAATCTAAATATTATACTTAACATATATGCACATATAAAATGTATATTTTAATAAATGTGGAAATGCACCATTACAGTCTGTGAAAAGTGTCCATTAAAAATAGCTTTTGTTAAATATAAATATAAAAATTAGATTAAAAAATTGTTTTCACTTAAATGAAAATTAGAAATGTTGCCTCGGCAACTAACTGAAATAAAATAGGTTTAAGTACTAAAATTACTAAAACTAAAATAAAATTAATTAAAGCTAAACAGAAATATGAAATATTACAAAAATATTTATGAATAAAATGAAACTAAAATATATGAATATAAAAAATATATAAAAATAAAAGGTAGTACAAAATATTTAAAAAAAACACTAATAGTATATAAATAATACTAAAATAACACTGTTCTTCACTTACAACATGGTTACAGCAGAAACCAGGTGAAGTTATTGGTTATTTATTTTTACATGGTTTACTTGGTTTTAATGTGCACAAATGTGAATGGGAGAGTGTGTATTTTCAATGGTATTATTGGTTTTCCTATATAAAGGAGTACAATATTTAACGTATGCAAATAATGTGCTGTCATAAAACTTGCATCTCTAATAATTAAAAAAGCTCTTTAAAATTTAGAATAAGGTGCCTCCATGAACTGATCGGGAACATATATATATACAGTGGGTACGGAAAGTTGAATTGAGCGTTGGAGGAACTGTGGGAGAGACCTTCCTCTAACAGCCCCAGACACTGCCACAACATGTTCTGATCGCCTACAACACAGACACAGCACTCGCTCATCAATAACAAGAAAACATGAACGCTTTCAATCAAGCTGACTGTAAAAATGAGGAGCAGACTCACCCGTCTCCAGCCACAGGTCTATATAGACATGAGCCGCCATGAGACAGTACATATCGGAGAACTGTAGCTCTGTTTTTAAACAGGACTTCCCTAGAACAGAAAGAAAATGGGAAATGGTAAGACTGCTGCTACTGAACATTATAGGTCAAATAAAACATTAAATAGAAATAAATGTACAAAGTCTGATAGGAAGCGAAATAAATATTAGACACTGGTATTATCTAGTGCTGTCAAACGATTAAATCGCATCCAAAATAAAAGTTTTTGCTTACATAATATATGTGTTTGTACTGTGTATATTTATTATGTATATATAAATACACACACACACACATACAGTATAAATTTTGAAAATATTTACATGTATATATTCATATAACTTAAATTATATATAAACAAAACATATTTTTTCTTAAATATATACATGCATGTGTGTGTATTTATTTAAATATTAATAAATATACACAGTACACACACATATTTTATGTAAACAAAAACTTTTATTTTAGATTGATCAATCGCAATTAATCGTTTGACAGCACTAGTATTATCATTTAAAAAAAGGAAGATATTATAAGAGTTCAACCTGCCTAGTCATCTGCTTACCGAACTGTAAGCCGTGCCGGTAATGTGCCTTCAGTTCTTTGATGAGGCCCAGTTTGCCCTCGGTGTTGAGCGCGTGCTGCTGACCCAGACTGCGGCTCAGCTGGGTCACACACAGATGTCTCTGCAGAGCCCGCGTGTCTCCTGGAAGAGCAACACCATCCTCTCCCGGAGCGCCCAGTGGCACGGCCTCCATTAGCCTGTTGATGAACTGAGACAGTCGCAAGAAACTTAGTATATATTTAACACGTTCATTTAATTAGTTATGAAAAAAATAACTAAAAATAACCCACCCCACCCCAGACCTACGTAGGTCATCTTACGCCTGCTTCACACATACTCCGTTTGCGGTGCATATTTTTTCCGTGCCCACGCTAACATGTTGGAGCATTCACACTAGGCCTGTCAAAATGGCTGAAAAACGAAATTCGAATTTTGTACTTAAATATTATCAATATGCGAACTATATTCAAATTTAATAGGCATAATTTCAGTTAGAGGGAAAAAAAGCTTTTGGCTTCTCTCCTGAGGCCACAAGAGGGCGCATCGAGCAAAATATTACTAATGCACGTTTATTCAAAGTAATAAAATAACACAACTATCTTTGAAAAAAGTGCATAATATTTAAAATAATGGTTATAAACCAAATATAATTAATTAAGTTGCTTAAACAATTAGAAACAAAACAGCATCATGTATGTATGCATAGTTTAATACAAAGGACTGAAAACCAAACACAAAGAGTACTTTTTTTAATTTAAAAACATGAGATGAAGTGGGATGGGAGAAAAACCGCCATAAAGTCTCGAGACATGTTTTTTTAAAAGTTGAACTCACATTAATTTTACATGGCTTTCTAAACATGCGACTCTCTTGTGCGAGACGCGAGTGCAACGGTGATAGATGTCCCTATAGAAAATGCGATAAATATGCATTGTGTGAATGGCTTCGTTTCAGTTTTGCCATAGGATGTTCTCTTTTTCCACAATATTTTGAATGAATGAACGTTCCAGGAGCGTAGGGGTGTGCGCTATAGGCTATATCGTCTACGATAATACCGGAATTGTTGTTTAAACGACATGCAATTTGGTTCAGTTACTTTTTCTTGCAACTCACGTATAAAATTTATTTTCTTTCTTTCTCTTTCTTTAGTGGGTAAGCAAATACACATACAGTTGCAAGAAAAAGTAAGTGAACTAATGTCAATTTTCTCATTTGCGTTAATAATTTGGTCATGAAATTAGATTTGATTTTCACCAAAGTCACAAATATCAACAAACAATATTTATAAGCGGATCTTGTTGAGCACACTCATTAAACATACAAAGTGATGGTGGAAAAAGTATGTGAAACAGTGCTTTAATAACTGGTTTAACTACCTTTGGCAGCAATAACCTCAAGCAAGCGCTTCCTATAGCTTTATATTAGACCTGCACAACGTCCAGGAGTAATTTATTGTAGAATTTGGACCATTCTTCCTTACAGAAGAACTGTTTCAGCTCACCCAGCTCACTCACTGTCAAGGTCATTCCACAGCATCTCTATTGGGTTGAGGTCTGGGCTTGACTGGGCCACTCCAAAATGTGGATTTTATGTCTCCATTGATACGCCGTTTTCTTTTTATGCCATACATAGTGCTGCATGTTCTTCCCAAACAATTCTATTTGTCCACAAGGCATTTTCCCAGTAGTGTTGTGGAGGGTCAAGGTGGTCTTTGGTAAATTTTAGGCATGCTATAATGTTTTGTTTGGAGAGCAATGGCTTCCTTCGTGGTGTCCTTCCATGCCTGTTCAATGTTTCATGTATGGTTGACTCGTGAACGGAGATGTTAACCAGCTTCAATGAATCCTTCAAGTCTTTAGCTGTTACTCTAGGGTTGTTTTTCACCTCACTGAGCATTCTACATTGTGCCTTTGGCTGGGTGCCCACTTTTATGGAGAGTAGCCACAGTACCATATCGTGTCCATTTATAGACAATTTGTCTAACTGTGGACTGACTCTGTAAACCTTTCCAGGTACATGCATATCAACAACTCTTGATCATAGATCTTCTGAGATCTTTTTTTGTGGGGCATGGCTCACATCGGCTAATGCTGCTTGTGAATAGCACACTGACACGGTTTGGGTGTTTATATAAGTCAATTTAGCTCTAAAATCAAGCACTGGTCTTGCTTCTCATCGTGATTACCTGCACATGTTGGTCAGGTGTGAAAAGATCCAGAAAGATCTCCAGGTCGGTGATGCAACATGGCTTGTCTCCAAACTTCACAAAGAACTGGAACATGAGCTCAAGAGGTTCACCTGCATCATGGTGGGAAAACACGTCAGAAACATACAGCAAACATGCAGCCTGCGTTGGGTTTAAAGAGTCCCAACCCATTGTGTACCTAGCTGCTGTGCTTCAGGACAGCTGCGCTCTCGGAGTCGTCTGATGAGTTCCAGACGGGCCAGGTATGGCCCTCTCAGATGCTTGGACTCCTTCGCTTCTTCTGTGACTATTCGGTCCTCCATGAAGCTGATGGCCTGAGCTGTGGAGGCATGCACCTCTCCCTCTGCAGAACTGCAGTAGTGAGAGAAACAACACGGCATGCATGATACTGAGAGACAGAAATGTGTGCAGAATAGATTTGCCATACTTTTTAGTATGCAAACTGTGCTCAATATGCATGGAATATCCAATCACCTACAGCCAGTATTCAACGCAGTGCACCTGACTTTCCATCTCATGTGTGACAAATTCTTTCCCAGTTAAATGTTGTGAATTTTCTACTTACTGAGCTCCTTCTTGCGGAGGTGCCCAGCTCTGATCAATAAGGTAGAACAAAGAGTCAAAGTACAATATGTAGAACTGCCAGTCGTCAGGGCTGCAGAGAGAAACAAAAAATGACTAACATCTTACGTACTGAAAATGCATTGCTCAAATGGAACGATTTCACTCCAAAATTGCTATTTATGTTAAATCCGTTCGAGAAACTCATAGAAAATGTATCAGTGGTGGACTCACTTTTTCAGGAGCAGCTTGCAGGACAGCGCGTTGCACTCGGCCCAGCGCTCCAGACGGCGGTACAGCATCATGCATTTGTTCTCACGGCTCTGCAGTTCACTGGTCAGCTTCTCTGAGGGAGAAAACACAAGGCAAATGACTAAGAGACATTAAATGTATAGACAAAAAAATCAAATGGTTGCACATTCTTTGCGGTACAAACATTAAATGCAATGTCAATGGTAGAAGCACATAGAATTTATAATGTTTTGGAAAGAAGTCTCTTATGCTCATCAAAGCTGCATTTATTTGATTAGAAATACAGTAAAAAAAATAATGAAATATTATTACAATTTAAAATAACTCTTTTGCATTTTATTATATTTTAAAATGTAATTTATTCCTGTGATCAAAGCTGAATTTTCAGCATCATTACTGCAGTCTTCAGTGTCATATGATCCTTCAGAAATAATTCTAATGTGCTGATTTGCTGCTCAAGAAACATTTCTTATTATCAATGCCGAGAACATTAATATTTTTGTGGAAACAGTGATACATTTTTTCAGGAAGTTCAAAAGAACAGTATTTATTTGAAATAGAAATCTTTTGTAACATTATAAATGTCTTTACTGTCACATCTGATCAATTTAATATGTCCCTGTTAATATGTCTTGAAAAAAAAAAAAAATTATTGACCACGAATTTTTGAATGGTAATGTATATTCAGTTATTTGACCGCAGGTTATTTTATACCAAAAAGAGTATACCAAAAAGAGTAAGAGACTGTTTTTTCCTTCCGAGTTTATGTATCAAATACAAAAAAAGGTAACTGTGACTTTCTCTCTCTCAAATTATGAGTTTATATCTTTCAAATCTGAATTTATATCTTGCAATTCAAAAACAAGTCAGAATTGTGAGAGAGAAAGTCACAATTACCTACACATTTTTATTTTTTTTATCCTGTATTGGACACAACCTTTCATAATAACATGCTCTTTATATGGAGACCAATCCCCCATGAGTTGGTAATTGCTGTTCTTTTTTACCTGCTTCTCATCTCTGGTAACTGGCAGCACGTCACACATGCAACACAAAGACATTCAACTGGAAATAACCCAAAATATTCCTTCGAAGAACACACATTGTTTTCTCCTCACCTCCAAGTGGCCCCTGAACCACCTCCAGTGCCTCCACATATTTCCCCAAACGCTCCAAGATCATAAAGTACAGCTGGACCTGGAATGGCCGATGGAAAATGCATCATAAACTTCATACGGCTGAAATCAGAAACAGATTATTGATACCAAAGTCCTACCTCAGCTTCTGCCTCTATTTTCTCCTCCTTTACCATTTTTTCCACCATCCGCTCAGCCAGCGGCAGGAACATGGTCTGAGAGAGCTTCTCGTCTTGTGCTGAGATGGCCTTAAACACAAATTGCATTGATGATGTTGTTTTATTTTGTTCTGCATGGGTTCATCTCTGATATGTACTGTTTATGTAAGTGAAAAAACATCACCGTACCTGCATCACCAAGCTCATCACTGACCAGAAGTAATATGGGTTTTTGGGGACAATTTTATACAGCGCCATTCCAGCCTGCCAGAATTGTGGACACAAACATATATTTTAGAGATTCATTATTAACCATGCAGCCCTATTAAAACTACAATCTCTATATGGCTTAATGCAATTATCAAATCTCAAAGTTTGGCTCGCTTATGTGCATTTGGGAACAACCAACTTCCTAAAATTGAAATGCAAATTGAAATGGCTGTTGTCAACAAAAAAGAGAAGCTTTAAAGGCCTGTGGTTTACCAGCAAAATAAAAGCTAGATGGTTTAACATTTGCAAATGCAGAAATGAAGAAGGCAAAAAATATTAATACTTCAACTTAAAAAAAAATAAATTAATTTTTCCATAAATACTAGATATATAATTATACTTTAGAGTGGATATTTATATTTATTTGGTTTAATATTTTTGTAATAATAATAATAATAAGGGCTCCCTGTGCTTTTCCACCAAAATAAAAAACTCAATAATTTAATGTTTGAAAATGCATAAATGAAGAAAGCCATAAAAATTAGTACAGGAAAATCAAATATTACATAATATTATTTTAAATACTAGACTTTTTTATTTTACAGTGAATAATAAATAGTACTATAGTATTAGTAATAGTATTTATTTTCTTTAATAATTTTGCAAAAAAAAAAAAAAATTAATAAATAAATAAATAATAATAATAATGGCTCCCTCTGGTTTTACTCCAAAATAAAAGTTCAATTGTTTAATATTTGAAAATGCAGAAATTAAGACATGCATAAATATTAGTAATGGAAAATATTATTATTATAACAGTTTTTAATACTAGATTTTTTTTATTCTAAAGGGAATAAGTAGTAATATTTCTTATTCCTATTTTGTTGATTTTTTAATAGTAATAAACAACAATAATAACAATGATAATTATTATTATTACTACTATTATTATTATTATTACAGTGATACTGATATACAACCTCAATTTTTTTTTGCTGAATTTTGCAGCCCTACAAACAACCACAGCAAACCTGGAGCTTTTTTTTTTTTTTTTTTTTACTAAATTTTAAATCACAATTTTTATCAAAAACTAAAATAAAATTTTCCCCATATCATGCAGCCCTGATTTATTTTTTTAAACAGGATGTAAAGACTGATGATATCAGAGAGGACACAAACAAAACCTGTTGCATTTTCTTGTACTCTCCGACCCGGGCGTAGGCCATGAAGAGGTGAGAGTGGTACTCCTCGCTCGTTGGAACTTTCCGGACGGCAGCTTCATAAAGCTTGGTCACTAACTCGGCTATAGAAAGAAAGAGAAAAAAAAAAAAACACAAAATTTGAGCTTTTGGGTTTGTGGTCTATGTCAATTTGCATATTAAAACCAAACATACTCTGAATGGCATTTCGGTTCCAGTGAGGACAGAAAAAGGAAATTCATAGTTTGTTAGGATGAGGTTCTGTGTCTGTGCTTTCAACACTCACGCCGGTGCATTTCTCTGTAGAGGATGGTCAGTGCTTGCAAAGAGTTGTCATCTGTGGGTTCGAGAACGGCCACTTCCTGCGCTAGCGTGAAGGCTTCATCTTGTTTGCCGGTGCGCTGCAGACCAATCGCCTTCAAGACCTGCCAAACAAGAGCAAAAGCATGCAACAAATGTGTCTGGAGCTAATTAATTGATCTAGAAGGTCAAATTCATGATGTTTTTTCTTTCTTAAACAAAACAGCCTTTTGTGTTGACCACTGTCCACAGCATCATGTGAAGTACGACGTGAATCCATCAGTTCTGCTAATCCTTTGTGACAGTCAGCTTGAGCGAACCAATCGCAGCCTGAGCTGACCAAAATTAAACTGGAAACTGTGTTTGCTGGGACTGCATGAATAATCCAAATCAAATCTAAATCGCAATATGCCTTAGTGCAATTATCAAATGCGTGTTTCAAACAAAAGATTTAACTTTGGTGACCAAAATTAAACTGGAAACTGTGTTTGCTGGGACTGCATGAATAATCCAAATCAAATCTAAAATCGCAATATGCCTTAGTGCAATTATCAAATGCGTGTTTCAAACAAAAGATTTAACTTTGTTTTTCTGCCAAAATAAAACTTGATTGTTTAATGCATGAACATGAAGAAATTATGACAGCTGTAAGTTCTGCAATTAAATATTTTTACAGTGAGTTGTATTGTTTTTTTATATTTTACTTTATTTAATAAATTTGATAATAATAATAATAGTATTATTGATGCAAGCATTTTATTATTTTATTGTCATATTAATATATAAACATTACAATATAAAAATCATATTACTGAAATAAAAATATTGTGGCCAAACAGTGCAGCTCTACAAAGAAGCACAACAAACCTGCAGCTGGCTAAAAACAAAAAACAAACAAAACAAAAAAAATAAAACAAAATAAAAATAAATAAATAAATAAAAGCATGTTTAATCACAATCTGTAACAGAAAAATAAAATAAAATAAAAATTACATTTTCCCACCCCACATTTCAGCCCTAGTGTTTGCTATTAATATGACGAGCTGGTCATGGAGTTCTGGAATAAAAAAAAAATAACACACCTTTGCGCAGTGAAGATCTTTGTGCTTCTTGAGCAGTTTGTCAGCCTGCTGGATTGCCATCTTGTTATTGCCATTGTCCAGGTAATCTAGAAGAGACAAACATGTTCAATACAACAAAACAGCACTGGTGTGGATGTTACTAACATCTTTGACAATTACCAAAGAGAATAACCATGTGTTTCCATCATTAAAGTGTAAATTAAGACTGATAAACCTCAATGCCACTAATCTGCCAGACAAACATCACTAGACCAATACCTCATTATAATTTAAAGTATGCATGCAGTTACAAACCTTTTTTTGAATTCAAATTTTGGATTCTTTTTTGAGTTCATGATGGTGATGTAAATGATGACAGAAACGAACTACACTTCACCTTCAATCAGCTTCTTTACCACACAGAGATGGTCAAGAGAAACTAAACGCCGCAAGAAACCTTGAGTAACATTATAGGTGGAGAAAATGCTACAAAAATAAGAAATATGACTCTTTTAAAATAGGTATTACGGGCAACTTGTACATCCAGTCATGCTAAACCACAAGTGAGGGTATAAGAGCATCGGTGATGATCAGGACCAGACGGCTGCATAAACACAGCACTGCATCACACACATAGACCCCTGACTGTGAGAACGTTCTCTCACCGGCTGCTCGATGCGATTTGGAGTGCAGGAGCCCCCTCCCCTCCCTTCCCATGAGTCTCTGCTAAAAGAACACAGGACCATGTCTGACGACAGCTGGATGCCAAATTTAACCAGGCTAGACTGTAGTTTTAGACTTTCTACATGAGAACACTTCCACGTGTCTTCCCGTTAATGCATCTTTCCTGATAACTGTTATATTTCTTATCAATCCCCCACACAAATACAGATCGATTTCACACAACAGGATGGCAAGACAAAGCACCAGAATAAAGGTCACTGATCTATTGATTGTTATAAACCTCACATGCACAGAACGGCATCTCTAGTGTAGCAGAACAATAGCGAGTCATTGACATTTTATTCCATTAAAAAATAACATAGCAATTTGATGCACAGATCTGCACAGTCTGAACTTAAGAACCTGGAATTATATTTAAAAATAAGTTTATAAAATTGCAATGATTAATTCTGGCCCTAGCTGCTATTAAAACATTATATAACTTATTGAATAATTTAATTAAATAGAATTTTATTTAATAATCTATAATATATAATAATATAATATATTAAAAGTTGTGTCTTAAATATTTATACAGTGGGTTAACTGTTTTAAGTCAATAAGGCAGAATCAGATCATGCAATAACCATGTATCTTCACTTACACGATGCATTGGAAATACTAATCTTTGTGTTAATAAGAACAAATATAGACTAAAATAAAAAAAAATTAATCTATCTTCATTCTTATCTACCTATCATTTACCTAGCAAGTGTGTGTTAGACAGACTACATTTCTACATGCAAATAGTTTAGTCTTGACCAAGTTCAACAATCTGTTGTCTTTCTTTTTTGCAAGGAACAAAATGAAAAATAAATGGAAAAAAGAAACGAGTTAAACAAAAATATAATATTAAATGAACTTAATCCAAAGCTAAAGGTTTCATTGTCTTTCCACATTAAAGTGTATTAAGGAAAACTAATGTACAAGTACATGTACATTAGGGCTGCTAGTTTCGCTTTCACAACAAAACACACAGCATCACACACGGCGGGGCTTGAGTGAGCAGAGGCCGGAGGCCTAGAGTGAGGAACGGCCGGCGGGCTTGAGCGGCTTTTGAGAAGGGCTTGGAGCGGCCGGCGGTCTTGCGGCAACCACATGTGACGACCCCAGGCTGGACTCCGCTTCGTCCCCAGTG
>NW_015552601.1:99492-109328 GCF_001515605.1 Sinocyclocheilus anshuiensis | reverse complement strand
GAAGCGGATATCGTCCTCTTTTGGAAGACCAAACAAAGTAGTTTCGCTTTCACAACGAAACACACAGCGCCTTCACGACATGGCGGCGGCGGCAAAAACAATACTACAGCAAGAATAAAAGTTACGCCTCCTTTCTTTGCGTGAACATTTGGGCGGCGTTATGCAAATCTTCCCACATCGTGACATAGACATGTGGGCGTGTGTTAGAACGAGGTGTTTTAGGTAGGCGTGGCTGACTCTTAACTTTTATAAAGAATATCTCTTTGGATTTGAGACTTTAGTCTTTGCAACTTTACAGATCTTCTTTATGCACCAAGAGCTTGTAACACTCCAAAGAGAAAGGAAAAATTTAAATAGCTTCATATGACCCCTTTAATGAGTTTGCAATGTAAGCAGCATAAAATATGCAAATGCATTAATATTTACTACATGCACAAGCATTGACATGCATACAGTCAGACATACAGTAAGATATCATACTATGTTGGCAGATAAAACACAAATGTCAGTGGTGTCCCACAAGGCTATGCATTAAGACCAACAAAGTTTAAGGGTTCAGGCATTTAAAGTAATTTATAGGGCATTTCTGCACAGCTTTGGAGAAAATTTCCCAAATTAAAACGCAATAGCTCAAAATGATATAAACAAAGAGGCATACAATTAATCTCTGGAAGACAATAAGCAGGTCTATCTTCAGATCATTTAGCCACAAAGCTCAACTTTATGCATCTATAATGTAACTACTCATGTTATTACAGCATTAATAAATTATTAAGCATGTAAAGCATCTGTCTGAGACTCTGTACCCATAACAACCCATAGAAAATACGAAAAATTAAAGCACAAATGGCTCATATTGAGTCTTTTAATCTCTTTGACATCTCAAACAGGTAATGAGCCGGTTGATCAAATGACATTAACACAGATCTCTGGATATTTAAACAGTATTTCAGTGTTTAGATGGGCTATAAACAGGCTTTATTCTACCGATTGAAATGTCACAGTGTGCCCGCTTAAGGACGCACTGTCATCCGGCGCCGCAGCCGAACCGACACCGCGGCTTCAGCTCCACAGGCCTCACCGGCTCTCCACAGCTCCTGCCGCCCTTTACTACACTCAATAACGCACATGCCGGTCCTATAGCACTAGTCAGACCCGCTATAAGCTCAGGCGTGTGATGTGAATCTTACCGTAAATGGGTCGCAGTCTCCTGTCGTTGGGGTCTTGCACATGGCCCCTCGCCGCCATGATGGAGCTGAGCAGGATTAATTGGTACGCATGCGCAGAGCGAGCACTCCGGAAAGACTTTAACAGGAGCACGGAGTCATGTGTCATTCATTCATCGTCACTGTAAAAGACACATCTGCATTTGTGCGGTGGTACGATCATGTTTTAAGACGTATATTTTTGCTCTAGCAAAAAAATTAGGAAGTACTATGGTATTGTTTAAGCAGGGGTTTTCTAAATGGGGTCCGAGACCCCCATGGGGCAGAAAGGGAGTGCTAGGGGGTCTGTTGAAATATTTATTGAAAAACCGTGTAAAAACGTAAATAAATAGATACATTAAAATAAAATTAAAATAAACAGACAAATAAAATATTATATTTATAAAAAAATCAAATAGATTACAATAAAAAAATTAATTGATTAAATAAAATTTTATTTAAAATAAAAATTTAAAAAATAAAATTACATAAAATAAATAAAAATTGAGTAAAACAATAAATAAAAATAGCTTAAAATAAGAAAATAAATGACTAAATAATAATAAATGAATAAAGTAATAAATGAATAAGTATTGTACAACTGTACTGTATATTGAGACTGATTTATAATATTATTTTTTTCACAGTAAAAGTTGGTCTTTATGCAAGAAACATTTTTTTGTCTTTTTGTATGTGGGCCAAATGAAATGACACACAACTGAGTGTTTTTCATTATTTACTTATTTAATTATTTTTTTTTGCTGTGTGCCTAACACTATCTTTTCCATGTAATTTATAAATGCACTGTTGGTAACAGGAAATATATAGATCATATATTTATAGAAATAGCTGCAATATAACAAAGAGTGAAAAATTTAAGGGGGTCTGAATACTTTCCGTACCCACTGTATTTCAAAGAGAGCCTTGAAAACACTTACTTTTCCAATAGAAATGTTTATTTATCATATTTGGACATTGATGTATATGGTTGATAATTAATACAGAAGCGCTTTTGTTAAGAATGCATCCTTCTTGTACAGTACACAGACAATCAGAATGAAAATGACACCGCTGATACAGCATATTTGCATATTTAAATCAAATGACAGTCAATTTAGGCACATAAAGTCACAGAAATGACAGTTCATTCTCCGTCTCCATCAGAACTGTTCGCCTCTGCTCGTTTGGGATGTGAGCTGCCCGCTGAACTCAAGTGCTTGTCAAAGTCCTCTTCACTGATCTTTCCTTTCTTGAGTTTCTTCAGCAGACGCGTGTCATTTAAAAGCTCGTTTAAGTCTTCTTCGTCAACATCTGACTCCTGTGACCACACAGATATAGCATTGAGACTTTATAGAATAGCCCATTCGCTACATTTACAGCTGTTTACAGAGTTTTCTATTGTTATCCATGTACCTTCTATATTCAGTAAAAATATGCAAACAGGGAGTTTTTGGATTTTAAAGGAATAGTTTACCCAAAACAATTCTGAAAATGTACTCACCCTCAGACCATCCAAGAATTTTGTTTCTATATCAGATTTGTAGAAATGTAGCATTGCATCACTTGCTCAGCAATGGATGCTCTGCAGTGAATGGGTGCCGTCAGAATGAGAGTCCAAACAGCTGATAAAAACATCACAATAATCCACACCACTCCAGTCCATCTTGTGAAGCCAAACAAATCAAAACAAATCCTCCATTAAGTCATTTTTAACTTCAAACTATTGTTTCTGGCCAAAAGACCTCTATCCATAATATTGCTTTTAACAGTAAAAAAGTCATCTGGCCTGAATCAGGAGAGAAATCTGCACAGATCAAGAGCTGTTAACAAGCCAAAGCAGTTCTAAACAAATATGTGGGGGGATTTTGATGTGAGAGGACAACAGGAGATGGAGGAAGCGTTATTATGGACTCATATTTTGGCCAGAAGTGACAGTTTAAAGTTAAAGATGACTTAATGATGGATTTGTTTCTTACAAACACGCAGCTTTTCACTTCACAAGACATTAACTGATGGACTGGCGGGATGTGGATTATTGTGATGTTTTTATCAGCTCTCATTCTGACGGCACCCATTCACTGCAGAGCATCCATTGCTGAGCAAGTGATTCAATGCTACATTTCTCCAAATCTGATGAAGAAACAAACTCATCATCATCTTGGATGGCCTGAGAGTGAGAACATTTTCAGCAAATGTTTATTTTTTTGGGTGAACTATTTCTTTAACGCAAACAAATGAGTAACATACCTCATCCAGTTTTCTTTTGGCAGCCTTCTTTTTCTTTTTATCCTTCTTGTTCTTCTGCTTCGACCAGGCTTTGTTCTTGATGAAGTTCCTCTTTAATGGCATCTCTTTTTCTTTCAGCTCCGCCAGCCTTTTTTGTCTCTGTTTTTCCCTGTTTTTATCTTTAAAGCGGATGGTGTCTGTGTCGATGGCCTCCTGTTTGAAGTCCGGGAAGGTCTTTCCTCTTAGTTCAGGCATTTTGGGCAAACGGAGGAGAGCAAAGCCACGGGCCAGAGCAGCAAAATCCAGGTCTGGACAAGGTATATGTCAGGTGAATTATCTTGGTTAAGTATCTTATGAAAGGTTTAAAGCAATGTCACTCACCTTTAATGCGAAATATCAGACTACACTCATGTTTGGCGTACGCCTGCACACACGACACAAAGGCTTTCATGCCCTTCTCAAACATGGCTCTGTCACCTAAAGCCATCGCCTTCAGTTTAGGCAGAACATCAACCACGTCTTTCACTGGAGGATACGTCTGAAGAGGACACTGTGGGAAAACGCAACTACTTTACCACCTTAAACTCGAACATATAGAATACAAAATATTGAGAATGCATTAATATTAGGCACTTAAATGCATGTCTAATGCATGAATGTGATTTTTTTTTAAAGCCTAATTTCGTACCCTATTTATATAAGCTAGACACTCCATCTGATAGTTTGTGTATGAAATGAAGTTTCTCTCTGACTTACCTTTTGATTAATGGACAAGAAATTTACATACGACTCTTCCATTGGCAGAAGAAAGACGAGTGCGTTGCCCTGGTTTCCGATTCGTGCAGTTCGTCCACACCGATGCACAAAGGAACTAATGGAGTGAGTATTCAATTTGATGAGAAAAAATGAGCAATATATGCACAAAGCATGCAAATAGTATGTCACCTTTAAACAGTTTAATTTCAGAGTTATTTTTTATACAATTATAGTATTTATTAATATTTTAATTAGCTTTTATTTTTATGTTTCCATTGTAACTTTAGTAATTTTGTTATGTGCTTGTCATTTTAGTTTTTTGTTTCTTTAGTATTTCTATATAACTTGAATTTATTTTGATTTCAGTTTTAGTAATTTCACTTTAAACCTTTTTATTTCAGTGTCAATTTTTTTACCAATATTTCTATTTTTGTTTATTTGAGCTTTATTTAATTTACTGAACATTATTTTTTAATAGCTTTAGTTAACAATAACAACAATGCTTTGAAATGCATTGATTAAAACAAAGTGTTGATACTTAATTTAATAAATTTAATTTAAATTGAATAAAAGCAGTACATGACATTAGGCATTTTGCAACTATGTTTAAGAGCAGGTTTAAAATAAACTAGAGCTATATGCATATGTTTTATTTCCTCTATCTATATGTTGCCAGGGTTGAGAGTGACATTAAAATATGTGTAAAGTATGTGTAATTATGTATATATATTATATTAGTATTAGTAATGTAGGGTTGGTGGAATGTTTTTGTTTTTTTGTTAAGAAAAGCATTTTTAGGTTCCTATGAATTAGCATATACTATACTCTGTATGTACAATGCATATTTTATCAGCTTTTTTTTTTTGGCTGGAATCATGTTTTGTGTACTGTCTTTATCTAAACAAACCAATAAATAAATAAATATGCTAAAGTTTAATATTTAATGTTAGGGGTTTGTTCAATTCATTAGGTATGAGCAATATAGTGGTACATGACAAACCACTAACTGCATGACTCTACAAGCACTAATCAAAACATAAAATAAATCATGTAATAAACTATTCCAAGCTTTTGTGAATGTAGTACATACTTCTGAGCTCAAGCGTGTTCATGAATGTCCTGGTTACCTTGCACTGCTTGGTGGGTCGTACTGAAGCACCCAGTTCACTTCTGGGATGTCGATGCCTCTGGCCATGACGTCTGTGCACACGAGAATCCCACTGCACACATCCATAATGCATTTATTCTTGGTCTTTAACTTCCTCTTTGTAAACAGCTAGAAAGGCATCACACTACATTACCTCTTCAGCGCCCGGAAATCTGCAAAGATCTTGTTTCGTTTATGCTTCATCTTCCCGTGGATGCAGTGGATGCTGACATTCTTGATCAAGCCTTCCAGGGCTTTACCGAAGTACTCCACACAGGCACAGGTGCTGTGGATATACAGAGAATATGATGATGTTAAGATGGCTGAACAATATTAATTACATTACATAAATTTGGAATAATTATGTTTTTGTAAGACGTCTCTTCTGCCCACTAAGGCTGCTTGTATTTGATAGTAAATACATAATTATGAGTATCTGATACAGCAATATTGTGAAATATTATTTATTACAGTTCACAATAGCTGTTTTCTATTTGAATACATGTTAAAATGTAATTTATTCCTGTGATGCAAAGATGAATTTTCAGCATCATTACTCCAGTCTTCAGTGTCACATGATCTTCAGAAATCATTCTAATATGCTGATTTGCTGCTCAAGAAACAGTTCTCATTATTATCAATTTTAAAAATGCTTTTTGTGGAAGTTAAAAAGATAAAAGTATGGGGTACGTCACTCTTTGAAAAAAAAGAAGATACTTTTATTCAGCAAGGATGCATTAAATTGACATTAAAAACATTTGTAATGTTACAAAAGATTTCTTTTTCCAAAAAAACCCAAAACTTTCTTTTAAATTCTCTATTCATCAAAGAATTCTGAAAAAAAAAGTATCACGGTTGTATCACTCAAATATTAAGCAGTAATAACGGTTTTCAACACTGATAATAATACAAAATATTTCTTGAGCAGCAAATCAGCATATTCGAATGATTTCTGAAGAATCATGTGACACTAAAGACTGGAGTAATGATGCTGAAAATTCAGCTTTTATCACAGGAATAAATTACATTTTACTATATTTTTTTAAATATAAAACAGCTATTTTAAATTGTAACAATATTTCGCAACATTACTGTTTTTACTGTATTTTGATCAAATAAATGCAGCTTTGGTGCACAGAAGAGACGACTTGTAATGTATGTGGCAAAATCAGTCTAACAAACCTGAAGAACACAAGCTGCTTCTCATGTTTGTGCTGCCTGAGAAACGCCACTAAAGTGCTGAACTTCTCCTCTGCTCGACATATCTGCACATAAGCAAATGTTAAGATAAATAATTGGGAATTAGTTCAGACAAGTACGGCCAACCCAACTTGTTCGTAATGAGAAAGGAATGTGAATTAAAGGTATAAACGCAGTCAATACTTATTTCATGTCATAATTAACAGAGCAGTTACAATTTCTGAAACGCCCCATGAAAATGCATGCATGTGCATTAGTGAATGAGTCCCTGCTGGTTACAGACAGCTCTAGATGACTCACTGCGTAATAATTGCTGAGTCTGGCTGGTGTTTTCTGCATGCTTGAGGCCGCCACACCTTTCTCCTTCACTGTGATTCGCACAGGGTTGCGCAGACCAGCCCTCACCAACTTCTCCAGCTCTTGCGTCTGTGTTGCAGAGAAAAGCCCTGTGCGCCGCTGCTTGGGTAAATAACCCAGAATAGTGTTTAAACTGCAGAGGCGAAGAAAAACGCTGCATTAGCTGCATAATCTCAACTTTGTGGTCACACTTGTGATCCTGGTGGTCCTCTGCAGTGAATGGGTGCCGTCAGAATGAGAGTCCAAACAGCTGATAAAAACATCACAATAATCCACAAGTAATCCACACCACTCCAGTCCATCAGTTAATGTCTTGAGAAGTGAAAAGCTGCATGTTTCTAAGAAACAAATCCATCAAGACATTTTAACTTCATTACTCTAGCTAAAATGAAACAGAGTCTTCCATCCATAATATTGCATAATATTTTACATTGAAAATGTCATCTTGCCTGAATCAGGAGAGAAATCTGCACAGACCAAGCACTGTTTACAAGCCAAAACAGCTCTAAACAAATGTGTGGGTGAGATCTGATGTGCGAGGAGAACAGAGGATGGACTTTTTTACTGGAGAACTATAGACTGGATATTTTAGCAGGAAGCAAAGTTAAAAAATGGATTTGTTTCTTACAAACCAACAGCTTTCACGTCACATGATGTTAATTGATGGACTGGAGTGGTGAGGATTACTTGTGGATTATTGTGATGTTTTTATCAGCTGTTTGGACTCTCATTCTGACGGCACCCATTCACTGCAGAGCATCCATTGCTGAGCAAGTGACGGAATGCTAAATTTCCCCAAATCTGTTCAAATGAAGAAACAAACTCATCTACATCTTGGATGGCCTAAGAGTGAGTACATTTTTAGCAAATTATCATTTTTGGGTGAACTTCCTTTTAATATGCTATATTTTAGGTCAATAATATTTTTTTGTAATATTTTACACTTTGAGGGGATTTCATGATACCAGACATATATATATTAATTAAACAAATATTAAAAACACTTTTTATAATATTTTTCAATGTATGCAGCATTCAAATTAAAAACAGAGCAAATGTATTTGAAATCCAGTGAATGGAGGCAGATTAGTGCTATCTATACTTATTGAATGATCTTGTAATACCATGGTATAACCACTAGATGCCTATAATATACAGAGAGAAAATTATTTTGTGTGTGAATATGCTAATTATACAGCATCTTATTAAAACACCCAATGCATATTATAACAAAAGTGATACAGACTCCAGAGAAAGTGTGGTTAAACTGCCAAGCAATGTAAAATTAAATGCTTATGTCATTTATTGCCTATTATTTTTAGTTGTTTTCTGGCAGTTTTTTACAGACTGACGATTTGAGATCATTACCTGGCTTCAAAGCCCATGTCCAGTAATCTGTCTGCCTCATCCAGGACAAGAACATCCAGAGACTTCACAGCCGTGGCCAAATCAAGCCCATCGGCCTTCCTCCTGAACATGTCCTCCAATCGCCCAGGGGTCGCAATTAGGATATTGGCTCTACGAACCGCACATAACATTGTATTTGCTTATTTTATTACAGATTTAGTTTGAGAAAAGAGCAGTCCATACACTCACCCCTGAGTCTTAAACTTCTCTACATCCTCAATAGGGTTGCTTCCACCAATCAAAAGAATCTGTCTAAAAACAGACACACATTGTTAGATTTACAAGCTTAAGGCCGTCAGATGGAGTAGATGTTTTATTCTCACCTAAACTGAGGAAACCCCTGCAGAAATCGTCCCATCACCTCGCTGATCTGCAGTGCCAGCTCTCGGGTGGGTGTTATGATCAATGCACCCACCTGACAATACATCACAATAGAAATCAAAATGAATTACACTGATGCAACGCAAGCATCTGATGAAGAAGAAGACAGCGTTACCGAAATGTCAAATTCATCATCTAATACAGACCTGCATCTTTTTTAACTTCTCTTCTCGCTTTAGGAGAATTTCTAACGCAGGAATCACAAATGCCAAGGTTTTCCCGCTGCCAGTCACCTGGAATCACATTAAATATTATGATATACACTTACAAAAGTTCGGAATAATTACGATTTTTTAAAAATGTTTTTGAAGTAAGTCTTAATAAGTTAATGACTTTCTTTAATGCAGCTTTATGCTCACCAAATCTGCATTAATTTAATCAAAAATACAGTAATATATAATTTAAAATTTAAAGTAAAATAATTTCAAAATTGTTTTCTATTTGAATATATTTTAAGCATTTTTAGCATCTCATTACTCCAGTCTTCAGTGTCACATGATCATTCAGGAATCATTCTAATATCCTAATTTGGTGCTCAATTATTAATAATGGTTCTTTTTATTATCAACATTAAAAAGTACTGCAGCTTAATATTTTTGTGTAAACCGTGGTGCTTTTTTTTTTTTAAAAACAACATGTCTTTACTGTCATTTTTAATCAATTTAATGCATCATTACTAGGGGTCGACCGATTATCGGCGCCGATATTAAGCATTTTTATGATTATTGGTATCGGTCATTTTCAAAACCCATTCGCTGATAAAATAACTTCATTTTGAAACGCTATATTTGGCTCTGATGCAGTCTGTCAGAACTCACCACTCTGTGGCCTAAAGCAGTCTCCGCCCACCACCCATCTGATTTGTTGGGAGTCATGAGTCCGACCAATCAAAGCGCTGCTTCAGTGATCACGCATCAGTTGTCTCTCAAAGGTAAGGCAGCAGCAGATGTTGCTTAAGTTGCAATAGATCCCAATCCACTAACGTTACACTGAAGTTGCAAAACACCTCAATATTATCTATGATTTCCGCGATGCAGAAAACGCGAACGGAATCGCGGAATCCAGTCATATAAATGGAATTTACTGTATGACGCATAATGTCACGGAATTTGTCAAAGTTTGGATGAATTAATCAAAAGTAGGTCAGTACACTTAAA
>NW_015552601.1:99037-99427 GCF_001515605.1 Sinocyclocheilus anshuiensis | reverse complement strand
TACTAGGGGTCGACCGATTATCGGCGCCGATATTAAGCATTTTTATGATTATTGGTATCGGTCATTTTCAAAACCCATTCGCTGATAAAATAACTTCATTTTGAAACGCTATATTTGGCTCTGATGCAGTCTGTCAGAACTCACCACTCTGTGGCCTAAAGCAGTCTCCGCCCACCACCCATCTGATTTGTTGGGAGTCATGAGTCCGACCAATCAATGCGGAATTCACTCTCACTCCGAAAGCGCTTGCTAACTGCAGCTGCTTCAATGATCACGCATCAGTTGTCTCTCAAAGGTAAGGCAGCAGCAGATGTTGCTTAAGTTGCAATAGATCCCAATCCACTAACGTTACACTGAAGTTGCAAAACACCTCAATATTATCTATGATTT
>NW_015552601.1:93136-98728 GCF_001515605.1 Sinocyclocheilus anshuiensis | reverse complement strand
TGGGAGTCATGAGTCCGACCAATCAAAGCGCTGCTTCAGTGATCACGCATCAGTTGTCTCTCAAAGGTAAGGCAGCAGCAGATGTTGCTTAAGTTGCAATAGATCCCAATCCACTAACGTTACACTGAAGTTGCAAAACACCTCAATATTATCTATGATTTCCGCGATGCAGAAAACGCGAACGGAATCGCGGAATCCAGTCATATAAATGGAATTTACTGTATGACGCATAATGTCACGGAATTTGTCAAAGTTTGGATGAATTAATCAAAAGTAGGTCAGTACACTTAAATAGAGTCGCAATATGGACTAGTATCTGTAAATATTAAGCCGCAAAAATACTATTTAAATATGAATCCAGCATGTTCTGCGTGTCTCTGTGTATGTAAATAAATAATTTTTGCACCAGACATATATATCGGTTCAAAATATCAGTTATCGGTCTACTTGATCTGTAATAATCGGTATCGGCATCGGCCCTGAAAAACACATATCGGTCGACCCCTAATCCTTACTGAATAAAAGTATTAGTTTCTTTATTTGAATCATATTGACCCCAAACTTACGGTTTTGACAAATATGAAGCAGCAAAAACCGTTTGCAACATTGATAATAATCATAAATGTTTCTTGAGCTGCAAATCATAAGCATATTAGAATCAATGATTTCTGAAGGATCATGTGACACTGAAGACTGGAACAATGTTGATCACAGGAATAAACTATAATTCAAAATGTACTCAAATAGAAAAGTTATTTTAAATTGTAATAACATTTCACTGTTTTCACGATCAAATAAATGCAGGTTTGAGGAGCATAAGGCTCTTCTTTCAAAAACATTGAAACAAAAATGAAATATTCTCAGACAGCTGTCACATTATGATAAAAATAAACACGTATTCAAATACTCACGGCTTCAGCAGCCACATCTTTATTACTCATAAAAAGAGGGATACAGGCAAACTGAAATTGAGGGGAAAAAATGAGTTAATACAATACGACCAGAAACACGCGAGTACAGTTAGTCTGAATATTAATACCTGAACAGGAGTCATATATGCAAATTTCAGCTCCCTAAGAGTCTGTAATATACTGTCATGTAATTTCAAGGGCAAACGCTCCCATTTTCCATCGGTAATGTTTTCCATAGTTTATGAATTTAGATGAGTCTGATCCATAAAAGTAAACAGATGAGGAGAAGATGTGTGCTACACGCAATACGCTCCGAATGTGAAACAAGCGACTGATACAAACGTTCCGCATGACATCTGTAGGACTCCGGTCTTCCTCCGGGGGGCGTTTAGTGAGAGCCGAATCCATTGCATGGCATTCAAAACTCTGAATATTTGTCTTATCTGGCACCTTTATGTAATATGAAGCTTAGTCGTTTAAATAAATGATCTATTTGTGTCTGACCTACAAACGGAAAACCGCCGCAGACTACGATTGAACCATCCTCATCAGCGCTGAGAAAAGTAACAGCTACCACGTGACAACCTCAACTTTATATTTACTCAGAGGCCTCGCCAATTCATACATGAAAAAATGATGTAAATAAATACCAAATATCAAATACATGGCAGTTACACTTAAATTTCGCTGCGAGTTTCCATACTGTGCATCCAAATCTACACAAACAATAAAAAGGAGACATTTTAAGAACATGTTTCATGTTTATTAAATCAAATCCATATTTGACATACATATTCGTTGAACTTCTGAGGTTTACAGTTTTATCATCAGTTCACCAGTAGTCTTAGTCAAACTATTTTGCATTTTCTTTAATGTAAGAGTTGGTTTAGACAACAAAAGTGGTACAAAACTACATAAAGTACTTCCTGTGTGAAGAGACTGGAGATAGAGCTAGAAAAGAAATCGGGCCTACCCTGCCTAAACATTTAAAAAACACACCAGAAAATCTGCAAAGCAGTCATTTTGCCGCTTCACCAGCATCAGGTTTAAATATGTGCCATGGAGGTTGTTGTTGGCATAACTAAATGTGATAATGAGCAGTGAAAATGACATGAAATGTGACATTTCCTGACACTTACATCAGTGACCGCTGACTTCCCATTCACTCAAAACATTGTTCATGTTATGGTTTAATTACATCATGCTATTTCCATACAATCCTAAACCATGTTCTTGTATTGGGACAACACCATATCATCACCGTTACTTCATTCTCAGAGTAATGTGCAATCGTAACAGTTCTGAAGAAGAAACACCAATAAAAAAAAAAAAATAAAAAAAAAAAAATAATATATATATATAAAGATGACTGTTCAAATCAAGTCAGGCTAAAACAAACTCAATGAATTGATTCAAAATCACACCCTTTACCAAAACAAACGATGAAGAGAACTAAAACTGGGGCAAATAAAAACCAAAACACAGACTGGGTGGACTAGCGAACAACCAAGTTCTTCCCATCTCTGTTGAATTGGACATCCAATTCATAAAACTGGTAAATCTTGGACTCGATGTGTTTATGTTGTGGAACACAGACAGGATTTTATACGACTCTCCGCACTTCAAAGAATCTCTTCAGGTAGTAAATCTGTCCGAGGGTCATGGCCACCAGCACCAGAGCCTCAAAGAAGGACCACAGCACCACCCTGCTGTTCGTGTTGTCATTGACTAGAGGACACAGACAAAATTAGACAGCAAGTTTAATATACACAAGTTAAAAATAGATCAATCAATCAATAAATAAAACAGTAATAATTCAAATTCAATTTAAATATGCATTTTAGCTGCTTGTCATGCCAAAATAAAAACTAATAAATAATTCCAATGTCCATTTAAACACAAATATGTCTTCAATAAATAAATACATAAATAAATGAACAAATGGCCATTTCAACAATTATATTTTTGCTGGGTTCACGTCATGTCAAAATAAAAAAAGGAATATTTATAAAAAGACGAAAGAATAAATAATAATTATTCATGCCATTATTCAATTTTTCAATTATTCAGTTATTCAGGTCATATCAAAATGAAAACATAAAATAATTTGCAGGTCATTTAAACATGCATACTATAGCTGGATTCATGTACTGCCAAAGTAAAATATTATTAAAAGGCCATTTAAACATGCACAATATTATAGCTGGGTTCATGTAGCATCAAAATTAAAATAATAATAATTTAAAGGGCATTTAAACATGCATATTTTTCCTGGGTTCAAAACCATGCAAAATAATGATTGCTTAAAAACAACAACAACTGTGGTCACGTGATTGGGGAGGATGTCTTACTTGCGCGGTGTATTCTCTCTCGGACCTCCATGTATTCCTGCTCATGTTTGACCGCCGTCATGGCAACCGCCAGCTCATTGATCATCTCCTCCAGCTTATTCTGATGAGCTGGAAATAAATTAATAGCAATTTACTCATGATGACTGTATCAACGTGCATGCAGCATGCAAATACAACGCCTCCAATTTTTACAAACAACAGTATAAAAGTTTGGTACCAACTGTGAACGCCTCATGTACACATGCAAGAGGTTACAGGTCATAAACGGCTGTTACATTAATAAAAACCCTTATGTATAAAGATAAACAATAAGTATCAGAATGGCCTACAGTTAAAAATGCAAAACAGGCAATGAGAACTTCAAATAAACCTCTTCTATGATAAAACACAACCATTCATGTTATATATATCTCTTTAGGGTTCAACAGCAGTTTTATGAGCTCATCAGTGAGTGAAAGGTTCAGCTCATTGGTCACACTGTCTTTATACACACAGGTGCAAATAGAAGTGCAGATGCTGTTAGATTTCAGTTTAAAACTCAACAGATGTTAAAATGATCTACTGTACAGTCTATTCCTACCATCCCAGCTGTCACCACCTCCTGAATAGGGAAGAAAGCCACGTTAGAGGCAAAAAACAAAACAAAAACATGTTAAATCATACAAATAAATAAAATTTGTGCTGTCAAACGATTAATCGCATCCAAAATAAGTTTTTGTTTACATAATATATGCATGTATACTGTGTATATTTATTATGTAAGGGATAATGTACATCCAGCCTAATTTTAAAAGGAAAGAGCACTGACGAAGCCTTATTTTGTTTATATGAGGAGATTTTTTTTATTTGTGTTAATTATTTATTTGGGGCTTGTTTTAAAATTTCAATTTAGTTTTGTTATTTACATTTACATTATATTTAAATGTTGTTATTTAGCAGACGCTTTTATCCAAAGCGACTTACAAATGAGGACAATAGAAGCAATCAAAACCAACAAAAGAGCAATAATATGTAAGTGCTATATTAGTATATTATTATAGTGTTATATTTCAATTTCACAAAGAAACGTGGAGCATTTTGTCCAAGCAATAATAGGACACATTTAATTTATAATTTGTCTTAAATCTCATTTAGTAAAAAAAAAAAAAATTATGAATCGAATCGTGAGCTGAGTGAATCATTATATCCCTATATATAATGTAAACAACAACTTTGCGATTAATCGTTTGTAGGGCTGAAACGATTCCTCAAATACCTCGAATAACTCGAATACAAAAAATCAGGCTTTGTTTAGTCCATTTACTGTAACTACACACGGAACACAGTGTTTGTTTTGTGAAAGACTAAGCGCCATTGTGCATAAAAACACCACAGAAAGAAAGAGTGCCAATTTTCACCTCTAAAATCAGCATGATTACAAATGTGATTTTATTCAACAGTTCAATAAGCAAGAAGGTAATATTAAGAGACTTACGTTTTAAACACTATATTGCCTGATTTTGCCAAAAAAAAAAATTCATTCATTCATTTCCAAATGAATCAACCGTTTAAATGATTCGGTTCAATAGCAATGACTCACTTCTTAACAGTGCCTTGCTGCCACCTACTGGCGGTTTTAATTTCTTAATTTCAAGTTTTCCTTTCTCTTTGGAGTGTTACAAGCTGATTGTGCATAGATAAGATCCCTGAAGTTGCAAAGACTAAAGTCTCAAAACCAAAGAGATATTCTTTATCAAAGTTAAGACTCTGCCACGCCCCCCTAAAACGGCTCATTCTAACATGCCCCCACATATCTACCTCACTATGTGGAAATATTTGCATAATGCCGCCCAAATGTGCACGCAAAGAAAGAAGGCGTGGTTTCAGTAACCGCAGTTAGTGTTGAAGCAGCATGTCAGGGAGACGCTGTGTGTTTCAGTGCGAAAGCAAAAGCACTTTATTTGGCCTTCCGAAAGTAGATGCATTTAGGAATCTTTAAGATTACTTACAACAGAACAGCAATGCATTTTATGGACGACCGTTTCGTGAACCTAGGAGAGGAGGTAATTCTGACTTTGCTATGACAATCTGGCGCTTCTGAATCAGCTACTGTTTTGTTACTAGTTTAAGTATTTGCTATTGACTGTTTAAATCTGGAGTTTTGCGCATCGTGTGTGTGTGTGTGAGAGAGAGGGAGCGAGAGAGAGAGAGCGAGAGAGGGAGAGAGAGCAAGAGAGGGAGAGAGAGCGAGAGAGAGAGAGAGCAAGAGAGAGAGAGCGGGAAAGAGAGAGCGAGAGAGGGAGAGAAAGAGCGAGAGAGGGAGAGAGGGAGAGAGAGAGAGAGAGAGAGCG